>NC_090743.1:47028233-47033233 GCF_036898095.1 Palaemon carinicauda
TACCAGATATGTAAACATACCGCGTCCTCTCTCTCTCTCTCTCTCTCTCTCTCTCTCTCTCTCTCTCTCTCTCTCTCTCTCTCTCTCTCTCTCTCTCTCTCTCTCTCATATAAATATATATACATATATATATTTATATATATATGTGTGTGTTCGACACGAAGGGAAAATTGAAAACAATTGACTTAGTTAACACCTTCGTCTAGTAACTAGTTATTGATATCGTGGCTTTACTACATATTTTATGTCTACACACACACACACACACACACACACACACATATATATATATATATCATCTCCTACGCCTATTAACACAAAGGGCCTCAGTTATATTTCACCAGTCGTCTTTATCTTGAGCTTTTAATTCAATACTTCTCTATTCATCATCATCTACTTCACGCTTAATAGCCCTCAGCCATGTAGGCCGGGGTCTTCCAACTCATCTAGTGCCTTGTGGATCCCAGTTAAAAGTTTGGGGAACTAATATCTCTTGGGAAGTGCGTATATAATCGCGTATATAACAGCTTACATTCTTTTTAGATATCAAATTCTTCAAGGAAAAAGGCTAATATCATTATCATAATAATCATGATAATGAGTTAAGGAAATCACTTTATATATTTCTAAACATTTACCGTGAATTACAAATTGACATTTCCATTAGGGCATATCTATTATTGTTATCATGATAATCATTATAATTACAAGCTAGACTAAAATCCTAGTTGGAAAAGCAAGATGCTATAAGCCCAAGGGCTCCAAAAGGTAAAAATAGCCCAGTGAGGAAAGAAAACAGGTATATAATTAAACTACAAGTGAAGAATGAAGAACCAAAATCAAATATTTCAAGAACAATAAACATTAAATTAGATGCAGAGTTCGCGCTTTGCTATTTTAATATTACAATTCTTTTAATTCATTTAACCTAATATGAACTTTAAGTAAGTGACTGCATTGTTCAGCGGGTTTAGGATCAACGTATACATACATATTAGACACATGTCACACAAAAACAAGAGGCGGTTCTTTTGAAAATTAAAACACTCTCTCTCTCTCTCTCTCTCTCTCTCTCTCTCTCTCTCTCTCTCTCTCTCGTTTCCTTTGCAGATCCCTATCAACATTCCCTTAAATATCACTGCCCCAAATGAGCATGTGACTTCGCATTAAGAGGACAACAACCATAAAACAACTCATTATCTTCTCATCAGAAAACTTAAACAAAATATGTTTAATGATAATTAAAATGAGGAAAATAAGCTCCAATACCACTGTGTTTACGTATACACACACACATACATACACACACACACACATATATATATATATATATAATATATATATAATATATATATATATATATATATATATATATATATATATATATATATATATATATATCACCATAAACACGTTATATTACCATTGAAAACCGGAAAGGTTTCACCTGAAAACAGGAAAATGTGAATGGTGAGAAACAAAAAATACACACCCTAACCGACACACACACACACACACACACACACACATACATATATATATATATATATATATATATATATATATATATATATATATATACTATATATATATATATATATACAAGCACCAAATAAGTCACCTATATAGACGTTTCCCCATGTTCCAAATAGCAAAATATGTATAGATACTTAATTAGATAATTGATCTACATATACACATATACATATATATATATATATATTATATATATATATATATATATATATATGTGTGTGTGTGTGTGTGTATACACATATGTACTTAGATAAATAGACAGATAGATAGATAATGCCCTATGAACTTCACGTACATTGACATCCACCCAAGTGAACTAACTTCCAAGCACATAATTCATTAAATTGAAAATCAACCTTACAGCAGCACGTATGTTGAGCTAAAAGTCTTAACCAAACTAACTCTTCTTTCCCTGCAGTTAAATTAATCAATTTAGTTATCGTAGATTCATATTAACCAGGAAAAATCCCAACACCAGATATCCCACCTCAATCAATCAATTGTGTTTCAGTATTTCTACCTAGCTTAATCAGTGACCTGTTATGACCTGACTAATGGCTTCCGAATAGCCAATCGATAATTTGGCGAACGATAATGTTCGCGAATACTTTCTAAGTTTTCATTTGGTGACCAATATTCATATACTTATTGAGCTGATCAGTTAAAACAAATATGCAGGCTACTGTCTATTACAGATTAAAAAGACCTAAAGTTATTTTACAACTCTTTGCCCAACTTAAAAAAGGTCTAAAGTTAACTTTATTCGTCAACAATAAAACCAAACATTAACCTATGGCCGCTTGGTGACTAATATTCATATATTTATGGAGCTAATTAGTTAAAACAAATATGCAAGCTACTGTCTATTAAACTTAAAAACGTCTAAAGTTACCTTACAACTCTTTCCCCAACTTAAAAAAGGTCTGAAGTTAATTTAATTCGCCAACAATAAAACCAAACATTAACTTATGGCCGTTTGGTACACAACCGTCGGAGATTTCAACCGAACAGTAAGTAGACGGGCGATGAAGCCGCCTGGATTCCTTCGAATAGAAATCTCATAACTTAGATCGATGATGCTAAGAACGTAATAATATATAACAATAATCATAATGATGATAATGATAATGATAATAATAATAATAATATATATATATATATATATATATATATACATATATATATAGGCCTATATATATAATAATAATAATACACAGGAAGGGGATACCAACAGATATACATCTATAATGAAATATGCATTGTAAAATGAACTTCATAATCTGCCGGGTGGAATCGATAAAACTTCAGAAGTTTAAACTTTTTGTAATTTCAGAAGTACGATTTTTTTTTTTCTAACTTCGTAAGTGCAAAGCTTTTGTAAATGTTTGATATCAACACCTATATCAATGACATTAATATACATTAAAATAAAGTTTTAATTAATTAATATTTCGAAAATTACAATATTCTGACGTTGATATCAACATTGATAACAATTACATTAACATTAAGATCGATATTAGTATTTTTATACGCAACATTTTTTATGAACTAAATATTTCAATATTTACATTGGAATGATGTTATCAACAACAATAACAATGACATAAATATTCAGATTCGATATTATTTTTATACGAAACATTTTTTTAATAAACTGAATATTTCAATACTTACAATAGAATGATGTTATAATCAACAATAACAATGATATTAAGATCGATATTAATTTTTTATACGATACATATCTTAACTAATTAAAAATTTAGCGTTGATATCAACAAGAATAACAATGACATTAACATTAGATTCGATATTATTTTTAGACGAAACATTTTAGATGAACTAAATGTTTCAATATTTACATTATAATGACGTTGATCTCAACAACAAAAACCATCAATTTAATATTAAGATCGATATTAATGTTTATACCATACATTTGTTTTAATAAACTAAATATTTCAATGTTTACAATATTCTGGCGTTGATATCAACAACAATAACAATCACAATAATATTGATATCAATATTAATATTTTTTATACGAAACATTTCTTAATGAACTAAATATTTATATATTTACATTAGAATTATGTTATCAATACAATAACAATGATATTATCTTTATACAAAACCTTTTTAATTCAATGAAATATCCCAATATATACATTAGACTGACGTTGATATCAACAACAACAATGATATTACAGAATGTAAATACTGTAGTCTGCTGAATACATAAATCCTTAAAGCATTACGGTCACTTCCTACTGTAAGATATCAAAATGACCGTTACAGACCGTTTAACGGTCCCATATTAATCATTCTTTGCATCAAGTGCAAATAGCGGCCCGAAGCGATACCAATGTTCCATTGATAAACTGTCGATATAAGTTAGTATTTCTTTAATAGAGAGCTGAGAGCATGCCAGTGATAGGGACGAGGTGAGGAGGGGTATGGCTGAGGTGGGACTGGGGCGGGAAGGAAGATACAAGGAATATATAGTGTATATATATATGTAAATATTTATATTTATTTATTTATTTATTTACACACACACCACCAATAACGACAACAAATGCAGCACTTTCTAGTCCACAGTAGGACAAAGGCCTCAGACATGTCCTTGGTTATGTCTGGGATTTGGCTATTTTCATCACCACTGCGGATCGGTGATGGCGCATACTTTAGACTGATCGCTCACAGCAACCATCCTAGTAGTGTAAACTCTGACCAGTACACAAAACCATTTCACCACGTTAAGGTTACTCCCTCTCAGAGAGGTGTGTGTGTATATATACATATATGTATGTATGTATATATATATATATATATATATATATATATATATATATATATATACACACAGTATATATATATATATATATATATATATATATATATATACATACTGTATATGTATATATATATATAATATATATATATACATATATGTATAAATATATATATATATATATATATATATATATATATATATTCTAACACGCAATAAAAAGAAATGGATATGGGCAGGACACATAGCCTAATGAGAATATCACATGGAGAAAAAGAGGACGGAAGAGAATGTTTGCGGGTACAGACGGGCACAGAAAGACCACAAACAAACGCGAGTGGAAGGATATGTCTGAGGCCTTTGTCCCGCAATGGGCTAGTAACGGCTGATGAAAATATATATATATATATATATATATATATATATATATATATATATATATATATATATATATATATATGTGTGTGTGTGTGTGTGTGTGTGTGTGTGTGTGTATGTGCGGTAAATTTTGAACATCTCTCTTTTTGGGTAAGATGCTAAGTCAGTTTCTTGGGCTGGGGTTCGATTCCCCGGTAGACCAGAGTCTATAATTTTCTTAGTCGATTCCCCCTTGGGTCTCTGAGCCCGAGGTAGAGAGAATCCTGATATTAGGAGGTATATATATGGC
>NC_090743.1:47040733-47042231 GCF_036898095.1 Palaemon carinicauda
TAATATATTAATTGTAATAATTGTTTTATAGTAGTAACAATATTACTAATAGAATTACAGCTAATAATAATAATAATAATAATAACAACACCAATATTAATAAAAATGATAAGAGCAATAATAATAGTAATAATAATAATATGAGATCACCAAAAAAAATCAATAATAATAATAGTAAAAATAAATATTATTAGTAATGATACTTTTTATAGTAATAATAATATGATAATAATAATAATAATAATAATAATAATAATAATAATAATAATAACAACAACAATGATAATAATAAATAATAATAATAGTAAAATCTTCATGATCCACGAAAAAAAATATATATATATTTCTCTCTATAAATTAATCTTCCTCTACAACATCAAAAAATTATTATCGCCGAGCTAAAAGTAAAACACTAATATTTGCAAATGCAATTCAGAGGGGTATGCACAAGATATACGATAACACAAATCTGAAAAGATGCGCAAATTGTTCCTCTTTTATAATATACATAATGCAACGGATATATACAGTATATATATATATATATATATATATATATATATATATATATATATATATATATATATATATATATATATATGTATATATATATATATACTGAATTTCCGAACTGAAGGAATTATCGAAAAGATATGTCTAGGATGACAATTGTCAATCACTTAACTATTCACAAAAAAAAAATCTATAACCTTACCTTCCAACTCAAGTTAAGTTTTACCTGGAATATATATATATATATATATATATATATATATATATATATATATATATATATATATATATATATATATATGAATATATATATGTATACACACACACCACACACACACACATACATATATATATATATATATATATATATATATATATATATATATATATATATATATATTCTGAGTTGGGATACCTTAACGTGGTGAAAGGGTTTGAGCATCGCCATGTTCAGCAAAGCTGTACTAGTCATGGCCACCATTACTATGTTGGTTTGGTGTGAGCAATCAGACAAAAAACTCCCACCATCATCAAACGGCACTGACCAGCGTGGTGATGAAAACTGGACAAACCCCATACATAAATTGACGTCTGAGGCCTTTGTCCCGCAGTGGACTAGAAACGGCTACATTTTTTGTTTGATATTGTTGTAGGTGTATATATATATATATATATAATATATATATATATATATATATATATATATAATATATATATATATATATATATATATATATATATATACACATATATATATATGTGTGTATATATTTTATATATATATATATATATATATATATATATATATATAAAAATATATATATATATATATATATATATATATATATATATATATATAAATATATATATATATATATATATATATATATATATATATATATATATATATATATATATATATATATATATGATCTTAAATTCATTTAAGGCCATAAAGACCTCAAGGGAAAGCGAAAGAAAGGGA
>NC_090743.1:47055231-47060231 GCF_036898095.1 Palaemon carinicauda
TCGCGTCCACTAGTTATAAATAAACAACACTGAAATAACTAAAAAAATAGAAATCATTTGAGAAAATAATATAAATAAAATTTTTGACGGGTCGCGTCCACTAGTTATAAATAAACAACACTGAAATAAATAAAAACATTATAAATGTTGAAATAATATAAATAAATCATGTTCTAATCTTTTCACCACCGTCAAAGGAATTAATGTAACCCCCTTACAAATGTTAAAAAGGGTTACCACAGCTCGTCACGTGACGTAACGTCACTAACCCCGGTAGTTACAACGCCAGGTAACGTACAATCAGGTCCTTCGTTTCGCGATCGACCAATTGTTACGTAACGCATTTGTCCCATAAAAACGTAACATAAATTACATCTTGATTTAACAATGTGCAAAATCTTTTAAAAGTTAATTCTTTATGCGCATGCAAGTGCATTGCAATCTCGCTTGAATACATTAGTGCGTGATATGCATATCTTTGCAATAAGTGATAAAAATAATAAATATAGAATAATTTTATAGAAAAAAATAGAAAATTAAGAACAAAGGCGAATATCTAATATGCAAATAGCAGAAGGCTTGGCAATTTTAATTCTTAATTTTCAACTCGTTACCAGCATGAAAGGGTTTAGAAGACTTGCCGAGCAGTGATAAGGTTAATGTGATGTCTTTAGGAGTGTATGTATGTATGTATGTATGTATAAAACGTGGTGAAAGGGTTTGCGTTTCACCATGATCACCAAACCTGTAATAGATAGGGCCACCCATACTATGTTGGTTTGCTGTGAGCAATCAGATGAAGATCTCCCACCGTCAATCCGCAATGGGAAGAGCGGGGATGAAAACTGGCCAAACCCTAGACATGAATAAGGCCATGTCTGTGGCCTTTGTCCTGCAGCGGACTAGAAACGACTATTAAACCACAGCTAAACACATATACACTATCTGTGTATGAGAATGGTGTAGCTAATGTTAACGATATTTTCATTTCTATTTCCTAAAGAGCCACTAAGACTTAATTATATATATATCATTCCTATATTATATGATAGGAGAGTTCCTACAATAAGCATAGATCATTATTAACACCGTGAAGCGCATAAGATGACAATACAACGGTGCCTTTGACCGTAAATATTGTGACGCCAGTGTTCTTGTCTTCCGCTATATATACTATAGAAGGTGGAAGTACTATGGAAAACGGAAAAAAAAACGATAGAAAATATTGAATCACTATAGAAGCTGTTGAATCACTACAAAAAATATTGAATCACTAAAAAAGCCGTTGAATCATTATAGAAATAATGAATCACTATAGAAGGCGTTGAATCACTACAAAAAATATTGAATCACTATTGAAACCGTTGAACCAGTATAGAAAATATTAAATAACTATAGAAGCCGTTGAATCACTATAGAAAAATACTGAATCCCTGTAGAAGCCATTGAATTACTATGGAAAATATTGAATCACTTCAGAAAAGACTGAATCACTATATAAAACAGTGATTCACTATAGAAACTCCTGAATCACTATAAAAACCGTTGAATCACAATATAAATTATTGAATCCCTATAGAAATCGTTGAATCACGATAGAAAAGACCGAATCACAATAGAAAAGACTGAATAACAATAGAAAACATTGAATCACAATATAAACAGTTGATTTACTAAGGAAAACATCGAATCACTAAAGAAACTATTAAATCGCTAGAGATAACATATACTATAATACCAAAATTAATAACGAAATTAACACCATTTCCGTAAATAAATAAAGAAGGGAAATAAATTAACATTGTAATAACATCCTTAAGGTGGTTGATAACCTAAAATGAGGAGGCCTTATGCCAGCACCTATTGCAACACGCGGTCAAGTAAGTGATTATAAGAGGCGGATGTAAGTCTGGTGTGGACCCATGAACTCTGACTAACCCGTGCGGAATATAATATTGAAGTTTATGTTGTATTTCTTAACTTAGTGTGGATGATAATAATAATAGTAATAACATCAATACTAACAATAACAATAATATTAATAATGATATCAACTAGAGGGGCACTCCGTAGAGCACAAACCTCCGCCACGTCAGCTTATTTCTCGACCTTTTGCTCGATCTTGACCTTTGACCATAACATGTATTAATTGTCGGGGATTTTCATACACTCAAATATGAACCAAGTTTGAAGTCTCTGTGACAAAGATGTCCAAACTTCTGACTGATAACATAAATTGGACATTTTGCTTTACCGTCACCTTGACCTTCTAAAATTTAATCACTTCCAGATTTTTACATAACAGTTAATTCCAGCATGTTTCATTACTCTACGATTAAAACTGTGACATGAAAGGTAATCACAAACACACACACGCACACAAAAATGGGGAAAAAACATAACCTAACTTCGTTGGTGTAGGTAATAATAATAATAATAATAATAATAATAATAATAATAATAATAATAATAATACCTAGTTGTAGTCTTTAAAGGACAGGATTAACCTATTTAATCATTTTCGTAATGACCCAATTTCTTGATCAAAGCAGCGAAAGGTTGCAAAGGTCACCGTAAAGGTCACTTAAAGGTCGATAATTCTGTACTTCGGTGAGGGGTTGTCTCGAAATATTATATATATATATATATATATATATATATATATATATATATATATATATATATATATATATATACATATATATATATATATATATGTATATATATGTATATATATATATATATATATATATATATATATATATATATATATATATATATATATATATATATATATTCACAGTGAGGATCTATATGAGTAACTACCTACATACCGATGAGAACCTGTCTTTTGATGTATTAACACGAGTGGCATTAGACTTTAAGATACCCTCAATTACGAGAGAGAGAGAGAGAGAGAGAGAGAGAGAGAGAGAGAGAGAGAGAGAGAGAGAGAGAGAGAGAGAGAGAGAGATCTGTCAAATGACAGTTTCATAACAGGACATAAAAAAGGCAGATCAAAACCACATAATAATAGAATTTCAAAGAAAATTTTTCAATAGATAATTTTTCTTTTTAACACTGAGAACCTTCTCGTAACTTCCCGATAATAGCAGAGCAGAGAGCCCCATGCACGCACTTATACTCAAACAAGCACAAAGGGGAACGCACGCAGTGGCGAGCACGCAATCACCAATAGGATATTTCCTTTCTATTTGTGAGATTAAAATCTAGATTCACTTACTGACTTTGTATAACAGGCAGATGCTTATTTATAATTGAAATCTACCGTAACGTCTTTTGTATGACAATTCAGGGTCATACATACTAGGTTGGTTTGCTGTGACCGATCAGATTAAAATCTCCGACCATCACCAATCCGCACTGCCCAGCGGAGTGACGAAAGCTGTCCAAACCCCAGATATGAATTGTCATGACTGAGGCTTTTGTCCTGCAGTGGACTAGAAACGGTTACATGTTTTGTTGTTTATATATATATATATATATATATATATATATATATATATATATATATATATATATATATGTGTCCTCTGACGAATTATCACGAAGCTGGTCAGGACTTAGTCTTATATTTCCTACCTCCATTTTCCATGTGGTTCTTTTGCATCTGAGCATCACGTTTCCCAGTGATTTTTACACACACACACACACACACACACATATATATATATATATATATATATATATATATATATGTGTGTGTGTGTGTGCGTATACCGCATTAATTTCATCCCAGAATCCATTAAAAAACACCTTAATAAATCTACATGGAAAAAAATATTTCAAAACAAATTTATTTTTCGATTTTACCCGTAATTAAACCGCCCCCTCCCGTAACAACAAAATTATTATTACAAATATTGTTACATATTGCTACAGAGACGCTAACAGTCCTTCCTTTGTTTATCCGCAGACCAGTTCCATCATCCTATTCAGTTGTAATAGGCACTTCCGGAACTATTTCACCCAAAAAACTCCCGCACCTAGCGGACAGCGTAATTGGCGGGTTTGCGTATCGCGAAGATAAATGAATTTCATGAAGGTGCATCGCAGCTGGAGATGTTTCAGCTACATGAAATGTTACGGATGAATAATCGAGATGTGGTACCACTCATTATTTATCAACAAGTATTTTTGAAAAGTTTTAAAATCATAGATAATGATATCATTATTATTATTATGATTAGCTAAGCTACAACCCTAGTTGGAAAAGCAAGATGCTATAAGCCTAAGAGCTCCAATAGGGAAAAATAGCCCGGTGACGAAAAGGAAATAAGGAAATAAAGAAATGATAAGAGAAAAAAATAACAATAAAATATCTAAAAAACAGTAACATCAAAACAAATATGCCATATATAAACTATACTTCAGCCTGTTCACCATGAAAACATTTGCTGCAACTGAAATTTTGAAGTTTTACATAATCTAGGTTTCTCATTTTAGGATTGATGCTAAAACAGATATAATCTAAATGTTTCATCTTAGATTTGACGCATTTATCTTGATAAATCTTTGCTAAACTTTAGAATTTTCTTTGTGGATAAATTATTCAGATGTGATAAAAATCATTATTTATTAACCGGTATTCTTGACAAGAGCAAAATAAAAAAAGACAATAATTGACGCATTTCACTTGATAAATCTCTGCAAAACTGGAATTTTCGTAGTTGATAAATTACAAAATTTTGATAAAAATCATTATTTATTAAAGCATTTTTGACAGGAGCAACAACAACAAAAAGATAATAATTGACGCATTTTTTCTGATAGATCTTTGCTAATCTTTGGAAATTTCTTTGTAGATAAAATATAAAGTGATAAAAATCATTATTTATTAACGCATTTTCGACAAGAGCAACAATAACAACAAAATAATTGACGCATTTATCTCGATAAATCTCTGGCAAACTCCGGAATTTTCTTTGCTGATAAATTATACAGTTGTGATAAAAATCATTATGAATTAACAGCCATTT
>NC_090743.1:47065231-47072731 GCF_036898095.1 Palaemon carinicauda
CGTTGTTTAATTTCTGCATATATTCAGCAAAACCATCCAGTATTAGCGTATACTAATTGGATTATTATAATAATTTTAGTAATTCGATATTTGCTTGGAAATTCTGCAAATTTAAAAACATCTGAAAAATGTGTGAATTTTTTGTCGGTAATAATAATAATAATAATGATAATAATAATAATAATAATAATAATAATAATAATAATAATAATAATAATAACTACGATTACAAAATTAATCAGCATCATTATTATATGTTTTTATTCACGTTGATGTTGTTATCCATGAAAATTGAAGACTGGTCACTCTTCACCGCATTATCCGTAAAATCTCGATAGTTCGAAAAAAGGAAAAAAAATCAGGAAAACGACGACTGTAAGGAAAAAACAATCAGGAAAACCACGGCTGTCCGGAAAAAAAATCCATAAAACCACGACAGTCCGGATAAAAAAAAATCCGTAAAACCACGGCAGCACGGAAAAAAAAATAATCTGGAAAACCACGACAGTTTGGAAAAAGAAATCCGGACAACCCCGGCATTCCGGAAAAAAAACAATCCGAAAAACCACGACAGTCCGGATAAAAAAAAAAAAAAAAAAAAAACAACAACAACAACTGTGAAACCACGACAGTCCGGATACAAAAAATCTGTAAAGCCACGGCAGCCCTGATTAACAAACCACGACACCCCGGTAACAAGCAAAATCAAAACAACGGTAATCCGGATAACCGTGATTTTATCGGAAAAAAATACTTTGATATATTGAAGACTATCCGGATATAAGTCCCCGTGGAGAGCGGAACTATCCAGATGAACAGCGACTATCCGGACAAGACGATAACGGCCGTCTCGGAACTTACTTTAATTCCTTATCTACTGTTCTTCCATTCCTTATAATTTTCTTCAATTCCTTATATACTTTGCTTCTAGCCCTAAATACATTTCTTCTATGCCTTTATATTTTTCTTCTATTCCTATATACTTTTCATCAGCTCCCATATACTTTTCTTCAATTACTAAACTTCTTCAACTAATTTTTTTCTTCCATGCCTATATACTTTCCTTCTATTCCTATATACTTTTCTTCAATTCCTGTATACTTTTCTTCAACTACTATATAATTTCCTTCTACTTTCATATACTTTTCTTCAACTTTTATACATGCTTTTCTTCAATTCCTAGCGCTTCTTCAAAACCTGTACTTTTTTTCAATATCCTAACACTTCTTCAAACCCTATATACTTTTCTTCAACTCCTATATACTTTTCTTCAATCACCTTATACTGTTCTTGACCGTCGAATTTGTCAATCCCTTCAATTAAATTTCAATCAAATTTCCAAATGTCATATTATCTTCCCAAGGATGAAATTCAGTATTATTATCCCAAGTCTGACATACTGATTTTGTCCTTTTATCACAAACTGACGTCTCTAATTTTCTTTCACTCATGCAACTACCATGTCAAATTTAGTTTTGTTACTGACTAACTTTCCTATAATTTCATTTTCCGGTAAAACCCCTTAAAATTTTTCCCAGACCGCCATTTTTAATTTTCTCTTCCTGAAAAAGAAAAAAACTTCCTCCTATTTTCATCCTGCCGGCCATCTTCATTTTTCCTCCTACCGCCATCTTCCTTTTTCATCCTCCGATGGCAAGTTGCAATTTTTCTTTATTTCCTCATCATATTTAACTTATTATCCCCAAAATAGCAATCATTACCTAATTCTCCACCTAACATCTTTACTTCAAAATTTTTTTTACCGACCTTTGAATTTATTCGAAACGGGAAACCATTCTAAAAACAAAATGGCGACTGGTGACGATACACGTGGAAGTGTTCCTACTAAACAAAACGCCAAGTATCATACCTGTCAGCACTTCGAAAAGAATGCCAGATATTTACGAGAAATTCAACGCATGAAGAGATGGCAGGAATGAAGCCACACAAAAAAGCAATCACTCCTTATATATATAGCAATTATGTTCAAAGTTTAAAGCCCCATATCACCATGAAATTATGATATATATATATATATATATATATATATATATATATATATATATATATATACACATATACAGCAAAGCAATTATGATATAAGCTTAAAGGCCAGTATCGCGGCGCATGAATATATATATATATATATATATATATATATATATATATATATATATATATATATATATACATATATATATATGTGTATATATATATATATATATATATATATATATATATATATATATATATAATATATAAACAAATGCAGCCGTTTCTAGTCCACTCAGGACGAAGGCCTTAGATATGTCCTTAGTCATGTCTGGGGTTGGGACAGTTTCATCCCCATGCCGGACAGTGCGTTCACAGATGCCATACAACAACAACAACAATAATAATAATAATAATAATAATAATAATAATAATAATAATAATAATAATAATCTCATTACGGGCAGTAGTATGTTTAATAACTCATTAATACGACTACAGTCCTGAACTGCTCTCTCTCTCTCTCCCTCTCTCTCTCTCTCTCTCTCTCTCTCTCTCTCTCTCTCTCTCTCTCTCTCTCTCTCTCTCTCTCTCTCCCTCGTAAACTTTGGCAGGTACAGTTGGCTTCATTAATTCCGGTACACTTCACGGAAAGCTAAGGAGACGCTAGTGTACTAAAAATTAATGAAGCCAAATATACATTTTTGGCAAATTTTGTCGCAAAATACATTGGGTAGGTAACTCTCCATAAATTAGTTTTTATTCAGCCCTGCAATGCAATAGATTGTTCATCAAAAATCTAATTCGTATGCAATGCATTGTTGCTGTTGTTGTAGATTGCCTGGCCATTACAGCAGGCACGGGCTCTTGCACACTTGAAAGGTGTTGGCTTTTGGGGGGGGGGGATTTATGTTATGGGATAATCTGTAACCTTTACTTGGTCAAAGGAAAGGCAGCAATTCAAATCGGATAAATGAAACAAAAATATTTTCTTGAGTAAAATCTACGACATAATACATTATCAGGCAAATAATCTCATAAATATTTTCGTAAATCATGCGGTAAAATGGTTAGAATAAAATTACAAAAATTAATCATTATATACATTCTCATGTATATTCTGATAACAGAATTAACTTAAATCAATTTTTTCCTTACAAAATGTAGTAGCAAGTCTTTCACTGAAACTAGATACTTATGAAAAATTTCGATTTTTTTCTAAATTTTGTAAGTTATGAAGCAAATTGGACGATAACCGTTAGCCGGCAAATTCTATCAACGTAAATTTTAATCTAAAATTCCCCAAGTATTTATCTTAGAGAAATTCTCCCCGACATTTTACGAGATGGGGTATATTCTGAAATCAATTATAATAAAAAAAAAAATGTGATTTTAATGACAAGAAAATTTTAGATATATTCTACAGGGCAACTAATTTTCTGCAAATTTTACAAATACTAATTCTCGGGCCAATTCTACAGCAAAACCAATTTTCTGCCAATTTAACAAATACTAATTCTTTGGCAAATTCTCCGGCAAAAGTAAGTTTCTGCAAATTTAATAAATACTAATTCTCGGGCAAATTCTACAGCGAAAGTAATTTGACAAATACTAAGTCTCGGGTAAAGTCTACAGCGAAACCGATTTTCTGAAATTTTACAAATATTAATTCTCGGGCAAATTCTACAGCGAAAGTAAGTTTCTACAAATTTAAAAAATACTAATTCTCGGGCAAACACTACAGCGAAACCATTTTTCTAATAATTTAACTAATACTAATTCTCGGGCATTTTTACAGCGAAACTAATTTTCTGCAAATTTAACAAATGCTAATTCTCGGACAAATTCTACAGCGAAACTAATTCAACAAATACTAATTCTCGTGAAAACACTACAGCGAAACCAATGTTCAGCAAATTTTACAAATACTAATTCTCGGACAAATTCTACAGCGAAACTAATTCAATAAATACTAATTCTCGTGAAAATACTACCGCGAAACCAATGTTCTGCAAATTTTACAAATACTAATTCTTGGGCAAATTCTACAGCGAAAATAAGTTATCAAATACTAATTCTCAAATTCTACAGCGAAAATAAGTTAACAAATACTAATTCTCAAATTCTACAGCGAAAATAAGTTATCAAATACTAATTCTGAAATTCTACAGCGAAAATAAGTTAACAAATACTAATTCTCAAATTCTACAGCGAAAATAAGTTAACAAATACTAATTCTCGGGCAAATTCTACAGCGAAACTAATTCTCTGCGATTTTTACAAATACGAATTCTAGGGAATATTCTACAGAGAAACTAATCTAACAAATACTAATTTTCGGGCAAAGTCTACAGCGAAACCAATTTTCTGAAATTTAACAAATACCAAATCTCGTTAGAATTCTACCGCCGCAAACTTCAGAAAAAAAAATTCCAGTTTGTCCCTTGGTAGGTACAGCGAGAATTTATCTTCCACTTGATTCTAAGTTTACGCAAATTTCATTTTCGCGTTAAATCTTGAAGGTAATATTTTTCTATATCATACGAACAAAAGCATTACAACTACTACTACTACTACTACTACTACTACTACTACTACTACTACTACTACTACTACTATCTAGCTAGCTAAGCTACAACCCTAGTTGGAAAAGAAGGATGCTATAAGCCCAAGGGCTCCAACAGGGATAATTAGCCCAGGGAGAAAACGTCTTAAGAAAATAAATAAATGATATGAGAAGTAATGAACAATCAAAATAGAATATTTTAAAAAGTTAACATTGAAAAACATATTTCTTATATAAACTATAAAAACTTATGTCAGTCTGTTCAACATAAAAGTATTTGAACACATTCAAATATTTTGAAAGGGGTGATTAATATATGAAATCTATCATAATACATTTTTGGGAAATTACACTGTACGCAAATTCTTCTTCAAGCATTTCGAAAACCAAATGTTTACTTTGACTTATTTATACAGAGGAAAATCTTACATAAATATTGTACTTAAAAAAATATTTTCGTAAAAAATGTCATTCGGTAACTCGTATAAAATCGGACATTCCTGGGTAAATTATAATATACAAAATTGTAAGTCAAAATATATAAACTATGTAAAGTACAATAAATTGGACAAATTACAATAAATAAATTGGACAAATTCACAATAGAAAAATTGTGTAAATTACAATAGATTGGGTAAATTACGATAAATTAATTAGTTAGACCATAATAAATAGTGTAAATTACAACAAATTACGTGAATTACAATGAATAAATTATTTTAAAATGGTAAATTATCAAACACAAATTGTGTAAATCACAACTTAAAAATGTGGTAATTACCATAAATCAATCGTGTATTCTTAAGTAAAACCTTTTTCAAAATCTTAATCTTAGGTAAGTTCCACTTGGGCAATCAAGTAAATATCATGAGCTATTAAGTGAATACCATTATATAATATATTCAAATGTATATTCCATTACAGGATATATTTCTAGCTAAAGCCCACAGCAAAATATATTCTTGGTTAAACTCCACAAAGGATTATAATCTTAGCCACGATTCCCCCGCAGATTATACGCCCTGTACAGTAAAATCTTATACGCTCTTGCGCGTATTCAACCAGTGAATATATTTCTCAAATAAATTCAAATAAACATAGCAATAAACTTATAACACAATAAAAAAATCCATTACAGATACGACGGATGAATAAATAATTCATAATGTTAAAATGAACACCTTGCGTTAAGTTCAAAATGTAGAAAACCTTTCCAAAAATGAATAATTCTTTACACAAAGTGATAAAAGACGGTGAATAAAATCTTCATGAATAAATAAGATTAGGCAAACGAACAGACGAAGTAACAAAGACGTCAATACATAGGTATATAGAAGATAGATTTGTGAAATATCTATATGGGCTAAAAATGATAGCAGAGTTATCAAACTGAACGTAGATAGTTGGACAGACCATTAACTAGGTAATAGAATGCTTAGAGTGCTCTCTCTCTCTCTCTCTCTCTCTCTCTCTCTCTCTCTCTCTCTCTCTCTCTCTCTCTCTCTCTCTCTCTATATATATATATATATATATATATATATGAATATATATATATATATATATATATACACACACACATATATATATATATATATATATATATATATATATATATATATATATATATATATATATATATATATATAAAATATCCAAATACTCATGGCCATCACAATCGAAGACAAATCCTTTAGCAAAATCAGTAAAAAATATTTTGCTTCTCACAAGAAATCATGAAATGAAAATGTATCCGACATCAAAAAAATATTCCTCCAAACATCGTAGGTCTCCTCAGCGCCCACAATTACCACCAATACATCTTCGTTGTTAAGTCCAAACATTTTCAAGAAATATTATTTCTTATTATTTTTATCATTCATAATATTTCTCTGTAATATTACCAAAGGGGATTTCTCAATAATTGATATCCATAACATAAGAAAATCAGTATTAGGATTTCACGGTTTGGGATTTACTTGGTTAAGGCTGATAATATTTGATTTTTTTTTTTTTTTTTTTTTTTTTTGTATTGCATCATTTTTTCTCCGAGAATAAGAAACATGTTTTTAACCTAAACGGTTTTTCACCATACCGTCGGCCTCCGGATCTGTCTCTCTCACAATTACAATGTATATGTATGTATATATGTATGTATGTATGTGTATATATATGTCTGTGTGTGTACTAGTTAAAACGATTATAAAGCAATATAATTTTTGAAAATCCAATTAATTAAAATATTCATCAAAATTAACGCCTATTGACATTAAAACACCAAAACAAAACTGACCTAAACAAATAACTTTCCAGTTAAGTCATCCACATCCGCCCACAATAACCTTCCACACCCATGAAAGAACACACCTTCGTCAGAATTCCCCCCCCAAAAATATTTCGATTGGGCGGCCTTCATAATAAGGTCATTTTATACTAACCTTTTCATATATACTCATCTTTTTTTTTAAAGGGCGTCGGCGTCCCGATGTTTCATTGTTTATTTTTTCTGCGAATTATTTCCATATATTTCATATAATTTATTTTTAGTTTTTTTTTTTTCAAATTTTTCATATTCGTTTACCCTATTTCGGACACTTTTCGCAACAACAGTAATAATAATAATAAACTTGATAAACTTCTTTTACACCCAGAGAGAGAGAGAGAGAGAGAGAGAGAGAGAGAGAGAGAGCATTGTTAAATCTAAATACTGTATATCTTATCCATAGAATTGCCTTATGTACAAATCATATTGACGTATCGTAAAACTTCCTCCGCAAAGAGAGAGAGAGAGAGAGAGAGAGAGAGAGAGAGAGAGAGAGCATTGTGGACTCTAAATACCGTATATCTTGTCCATAGAATTTCTTTATGTACAAATCACATTGACGTACCGTAAAACTTTCTTCGCAGAGAGAGAGAGAGAGAGAGAGAGAGAGAGAGAGAGAGAA
>NC_090743.1:47080231-47087731 GCF_036898095.1 Palaemon carinicauda
TGACGAAAACACTGTTTTATTTGACCCAAGACGAAAACATTATTTAACTCTACCCAAGACGAAAACATTATTTTATTCGACTCGACGAAAACACCGTTTTATTCTACCCAAGACAAAAATAATTATTTCATTCGACCCAAAACGAAAACATTGCTTTATTTGTCCAAAGACTAAAAATTTATTCGACCCAAGACAAAATCCTTGTTTTATTCTACCTAAGACGAAAACATTGTTGCATTCGACCCAGAACAAAAAACACCGTTTTATTCTACCTAACTCGAAGACATCGGTAAAAAATAACGCTAAATTGGCCTAAAAAATTACGTCCTTAAAACAACCTCAAATGACGTTTGATTCGACTCGAAAGTAAAAATAAAATGGTCCCAAAACAGTCGACGTCAAGACCGTATTCGCTAGAAATGGCATACGTATGGGTAGATCTACCCAACTGCCTTATCTCCCGAACAGCCCAGAGATTTGCTTGATATAAGGATAATAGCCCCCGAGACTAGGCAACAACTTGATTCGATCCAGTACAGGGTAGAATACCCTCGAAAGAACAGAAATCGTTATAATTAATTCGACGGCCATTTTAATACTCTAAAGTCTTAAAAAAACATACCTACATCGTCGAGATTCAAAACAGAAGACCCTGAAGAGTACCCCGACGGGTACCTGACTCATGAAATATCTTCTAAAATGGACTCTGGTGTCTAAAAAGTACTTTGGTATCTAAAATGTACCCTGTCGTCTACACTACTCAAGACAGAAGGCCCTACACAGTACTCCGACGGGTACTTCAGTCGTGAAATATCGTCTAAAAAGTACTCTGGTGTCTAAAAAGTACTTTGATATCTAAAATGTACTATGGTGTCTACACAACTCAAGACAGAATTCCATACAGAGTACTCCGACGTGTATTTGCTTCAAGAAGGCATGCCATAGAACTCCCAACAATATCTTATTATCATCAGTAATCCGAAGACGTTGCTGGATTCAAAATGTAACGTCCTAAAAAGCACCGACGTTGCTGGATTCAAGATGTAACGTCCTAAAAGAGCACCGAAGACGTTGCTAGATTGAAAAAGCAACGGCCTAAAAACGCACTGAAGACGTTGCTGGATTCAAGATGTAACGACCTAAAAAAAACAACGAAGACGTTAATGGATTCAAAATGTTTTAACGGCCTACAAGAGCAATGAAAACGCTGCTGGATTCAAGACGCAACGTCCTAAACAGGCACTGAAGACGTTGCTGGATTCAAGATATAACGTCCTAAAAAAGCACCGAAGACGTTACTAGATTCAAGATGTAACGACCTAAAAAAAACACCGAAGACGTCGGTAGATTCAAGATGTCACCTAAAAAAGCACCGAAGACGGTGCTAGATTCAAAACTTAAGAGTACTAAAAAAAGCACCGAAGACATCGCTGGATTCAAAACGTAACGTCCTAAAAGAGAACTGAAGACGTTGCTGGATTCAAGAAGTAACGTAATGAAAAGCACCCACGCGAGTCCATTCTCATGAAGGCCATTTCGACCCGACTCGGTACGGGAAAAAGGCAAGTACCCGACGGCACTAGAAACACGCAAGGAAGCACGAAGATTTCAGGAGATCGTATCCAGAAGTGTGACAGCGAAAGGTAGCGTTGTATCCCGGCGCCTGTAGCCATTCGCAACATCTTCATTCATGACGAGGATTGTAATACTTGCGCATGTTATCGCAATTTATTTTTTCTTACTTGAGGCCTTAGTAAAATTCGATTTATTTCTATCTTTACAATATCTTCAAAGATAATCATTATATGTCATCAGTGAAATTCGTTTTATTTATATTTTTCACTTTTAAGAGCTCGGGATTATCTTGAAAAATTATTAGGGCAATATCTTTGTATGGTGTACTATTCCTAACGACAAACTGACGCATATGATGATACATTATATACCCATTGGGTAGATGGTATATTTTATGCTCTACGTCAACACATACAACGCAATAACTCCATTATACGTACTTGCTCTCTTCTATTGACAATTAGAATAGCACACTACAACCCTACAGTGACATGAACAATATTATTGTAATTCTTATTTAGCCAAAATCCGGCAAGGCAATATTCAATATCATAAACCGTAAACTACATAAAAAGGATTATATATTTCAAGTAAATCTCAGACAAGTTTCAACAAACTTTCAAAACAATGAAGGGATATAAATGGAGATTAAGACAAAGGTATTTATAACGAAAAGTACGAATGAAAAATGAAAATAAAGTAGGTTTCATCAGTTACCATTTAGATCGAATACATATGGAGGAGATACCATATATCTTACCTAGTCCTGGACGTGTCACATAAATGAAGATTGATGCTAAAATACTTCTACTGATCTATGTCAACATTATATCTAATTACACACACACACACACACACACACACACATATATATATATATATATATATATATATATATATATATATGTACATGTATATATACACATATAAATAATATATATATATATATATATATATATACATATATATATATATATATATATATATATACATGGTCTTGCACTGTCTTGGGTTAGAGTTCTCTTGCTTGAGTGTACACTCCCGCACACTATTCTATCTGCTTCTATGTTTCCCTTCCTCACTGGGCTATTTTCCCTATTGGAGCCCCCTGGGCTTGTAGCATACTGCTTTTTCGACAAGGGTTGCCTCTTAGCTAATAACAATAATAATAATAATAATAATAATAACGAAGATAAAGAATTTTCTTTCATAAAGTATTCGAAGTTATAACTGAAATTCGAAAAGGTTAAATATCTGACCCTAAATTACAAAGAATCGAAATTATCGAAATTTAAATGAAATACGAAACGTGGGTTGTATTTACAATTTTGACCAATTCACTCTAACACCTAAAAACATAAAGAGACACCTCACATGTCTCGAACTGTCGACCTGATGTGCCAGGACTCCTCACTGCTGGGAGGAAGGTGGCTGGAGACTGGTATAATACAAGAACATACGCTGCCGGGGTCTGAAGCGACGTCAGGTAGGGCAGCCGATCGGGACTACGGTCTACCCCAAAGACAAAGCTAAGTCCTTCAAAAGAAGGTAACCGTGCTTACCCCATACAAAATAGAAAAAAAAAAAAAAAAAAAAAAAAACATTAATAGAAGAAGGCAATTTAGCCCATCGCTGGAGTATGTAAAGATATTCAGACCAAACGCAACATGAGGTTGAATAGCAAAAAGGAAGAAAATAAAATGAGAAGAATGATATAAAGCAAGAAAGAGAGATCAAGTAAGTGCAACTAAACTCATTTTTCTTTAATGAGGCGCAGTTGCATTGACTCGCAGAGGTGCCCTTTTAGCTCGGAAAAGTCTCCTACTAGGTGATTGGTTGGACAAAATAATTCTCACCAATCAGCTAGTACGAAACAAAGTTTCCTACTAGCTATTTGGTTGGACAAAATCATTCAAACCAATCCCCTAGTAGGAAAATTTTCCGAGATAAAAGGGTACCCTCTACGAGTCAGTGCAAATACGCCTCATTAAAAAAAATGGAGTGTAGGGATGGGAAAAACTTTGCAAATGCCATTAAATACCACCTAAAGTACTCCCCGTAAGTTGCTCTGACAACACCAGATTGGTATCACGACAACTCATAAACTATTTAGTTCTATTCAAAATACGACCATAGTAAAATCCCAATCTTGCCTTTATTATATAGAAAGACGAGTAAATAATTCATTCATACGATGCCATACGATTTCTGTCATTGAGATATACGACGTCGATGTGTCAAAAGGAGTTATTACATTTCTGAACAAATACTGAACAACTTACTTGGTATTTTGCAGAAATATTATAGGGAAAGGCCGTGTCACTTCCTGACTGTGGAGCTTGCGAAGTATTCTTGTAGTTAATAAAAGTAAATATATATATATATATATATATATATATATATATATATATATATATATGTATATATATATATATATATATATGTATATATATATATATATATATATATATATATATATATATATATATATATTATGATGATGTTACATTATGAAAGTATCGCATGCCTTATACACACACACACACACACACACATATATATATATATATATATATATATATATATATATATATATATATATATATATATATATACTGTATATATATACATACATACACAAAGATCAAACGAAAAAACCCACAATTATGAATAAATTCAATATAATTTTAGCTTTGGCAGGATCATTCTCAGAAAACCATTTCTATCATCAAATAGACAGAAATATGTATTTAAATTATATATATATATATATATATATATATATATATATAGAGAGAGAGAGAGAGAGAGAAGAGGAGAGAGAGAGAGAGAGAGAGAGAGAGAGAGAGAGAGAGAGAGAGAATAAAGCAAAAATACACCCCTTACAGACCCCATAAAAAACCGAATAACAAAATTTGGTATGATGCAGTACTTGTATAGAAAGCCCAGAGCCTCTCTCTCTCTCTCTCTCTCTCTCTCTCTCTCTCTCTCTCTCTCTCTCTCTCTCTCTCTCTCTCTCCGGGAAGCGAAGACCGACAGAGATGGACTGATATTGGAACCATAAAGAAGGACATGTGTCAATAACGACCCTTGCCACAAATACAGCTGCATTTTGGGGGGAAATGAAGGACAGGATGGGAGGAAGGGGGGTGGGGGGGCTGTGACCCCGAAGGGAGGAGAGGCTGTGACTCCGAAAGGGGGGAAGCTTTCACTGACAAAGGCTTCAGCCAGGCTCAAGATTATATTGCAAGGAATGAGAGAGAGAGAGAGAGAGAGAGAGAGAGAGAGAGAGAGAGAGAGAGAGAGAGAGAGAGAAATCAGTTTCCAAAATAAGCATATGAATGTGCGAGCTTATCTCTCTCTCTCTCATATATATATATATATATATATATATATATATATATATATATATATATATATATATATATATATATATACATATATATATATACAGTATATATATATAATGCGTGCTACGTAATTATCATATTTTAAATATCATTGCATAAAATTTTTCTCGTAAAAAAAAAAGGTGCTGGAAAAAACAGTTAAACCGATATAAATTAGATTTTATCTTTACTTCAAAAATTACTTATCCTTCACCAACAACTATTATCATGTATGATAATGATCTCTACTGACTACCTGTGTTTGATTGATAGATGTCAAAACATGTAAATCATATCTCCTATTATCAATTCTTATCATTAGTGACCCAGCAATAATCTTTGCCATGTTGCTAATGAATGCTAAGCGGTTTCCGCTATATAAATGTTCTGTAATTATATATTATAAGGATTTGAAATACTGTATATTATCATTACAGGAAGTCTTAGTTATTATCTATCATTTCAAAATATAAAATCATTTAACCCAGTGTAAAAAAGTAAAAAAAAAAACATAAAAAGAGCGAAAATTGTCGCTCATGTGAGAAAAATCTCGAAATTAAATACTAAGTATATGAGAACCATTTGTAACAATTATCGAGTCATTTGAGATAAATAGTAACTATTTAATTCCTAATTATTCTAAAATCAATCCAGAGCAATACTTTTTCTGGTCGAGATTATTTTCGAAAATCTAGTTTTCCAAATAGCTTGCGATCAGTTTTCGAACCATCTAATTGATTTGAAATGTTGTATATTAATATTATTATAACAGAACGTCTTAGTTATTATTTGAAAAGATGAAATCTTCCATTAACCCAATAGAAAAAGAGCGAAAACTGTCGCTCATGTGAAAAAAAATCTCAAAATTAAATTCTAATTATATGAACGCTATTTCTAATAATTATCAAGTCATTTGAGATAAATAGTGGCTATTTAATTTCTAATTATTCTGAAATCAATCGAAAGAAATATTTTTTTTTTCGAGGTTATTTTCGAAAATTTGAATTTCCAAGTAGCTTAAGATCAGTATTAGAATCATATGTTTTTTAAAGTAATTTGAGATAAATATACCCAAAAAATTCTATCTTTGAAAAGTGTATTCTAACAGAAAATAGAATTTATTCATTGGTGGTAGTTTGAATTATAATTTTCCGACATCAGATTTATTCTAAAAAAAAATCCCTAGAATTTTTGAGTTTTAGGAAGAAATGGAGCGTAGTAAACAATGAAAATATCATATATATATGTATATATATATATATATATATATATATATATATATATATGTGTGTGTGTGTGTGTGTGTGTATGAAAACTAATTTTAAGTATTGTTAACTGAAATAAAACCTAATTAATCACATTATAATTAAAATTATAACAAATATGATTGACACCAAATCTTCTAATACATAATTGAGTATTTCACAAATCTATACTTAGATATCATTAGTTCGGAAACTGATACAATAAAACAGTAGCTAATTAAAACTATAAAAAATTAACCTAAAACTTAAATTGGTTAAAATTAAATTAAATGCTGAAAACATATTTTTCGTCCAAAAAATTATTATATGTTCAGAGGGAAATATATTGTAATAGCAATGATAAAAGAAAACCGTCAAATTTTTTTAATCGATAAAATTTCACATCTAAAAATCAACATTATCAGAAGAGGATTTTATTTATTCATGAAATAATCCACGTGAACATTAAAAATACCTAATCAGAAACAGCTGTATTTATCTAAAAATTAAATTTTTCAAGTTATATCTTAAGGTAAAATTTATAGATAAAATATCAATATATAAAACATTCAATTGAAACAGCTGACTAAGTAAAACTTACAAAAGATTATTCACATTTCCTAATTAAATATCAATGTAAAATTTATAATTAAAATATTAATAAATTCAAAATTCTATTGAAACAGCTTCACTGAGAATGGACAACTAAAGATTGTGCACATTCATATTGCATATTAAAGTAAAATTTATAATTAAAATATTAATAAATTCAAAACTCAATTGAAACAGTCTAACTGAGAATAGATACCAAGATATTATTCGCATTTTTTAATTATATAATGTAATATTTATAATTAAAATAATAAATTCAAAATTCTATTGAAACAGCCTAAATGAGAATAGATAACAAGAGATTATTCGCATTTCTTAATTATATAATAATGTAATATTTATAATTAAAATATCAATAAATTCAAAATTCTATTGAAACAGCCTGAGAATAGATAACAAAAGAGTATTTACATATCTTAATTATATACTAATGTTTAATTTATAATTAAAATATCAATAAATAAAAAATTCAATTGAAACAGCCTCACTGAGAATAGATAACTAAAGATTATTCATATTCCTTAATTATATATTAATGTAAGATTTATAATTAAAATATTGATAAATATAAAATTCAATTGAACAGCCTAAATGAAAATGGATACCAAAATATTATTCACATTTCTTAATTATATATTAATGTAAAATTTATAATCAAAATATTAATTTAAAAAATTCAA
>NC_090743.1:47090619-47100619 GCF_036898095.1 Palaemon carinicauda
TTTTGGATTTTGTTTCAAAGACTTTTGAGTCCATCCGCAGAGACTCCATTTGCTCTTTGGTAGAGCAATTTAGTTTAAGCATTTAGAGAGTTCTTATGATCTTGTTTAACGTATTCTTGAACTCGTTTACCGTGTTACTGTTCACTACATCAGAGAGAGAGAGAGAGAGAGAGAGAGAGAGAGAAGACAGGGTTGTCTATTCTACTTTTCTTTCCTCTGTAACTTGCAGTTTCTTTCCCTTGACATTTTACGGTTCTGTGGAAATCTATCAAAAAGATCCACAAACAATGTCGACGGAAACCTAGTTCATACTTCTTCCACTAAAGCTTTCCCCGCTATGCAGGTCGCTAAGGAAACCTAATTCATACTTCTTCCACTAAAGCTTTCCCCGCTATGCAGGGTCGCTAAGGAAACCTATTTCAATCTTCTTCCACAAAAGCTTTCCCCGCTATGCAGGGTCGCTAAGGAAACCTATTTCATTCTTCTTCCACAAAAGCTTTCCCGGCTATGCAGGATCGCTAACGAAACCTAGTTCATTCTTCTTTCACAAAAGCTTTCCCCGCTATGCAGGATCACTAAGGAAATCTAGTTAATTCTTCTCCGACTAAAGCTTTCCCCACTATGCAGGGTCGCTAAGGAAATCTAGTTCATTCTTCTTCCACTAAAGCTTGCCCCGCTATGCAGGGTAGCTAAGGAAACCTAGTTCATTCTTCTCCGACTAAAGCTTTCCCCGCTATACAGGGTCGCTAAGGAAACCTAGTTCATTCTTCCCCGACTAAAGCTTTTCCCGCAATGCAGGGTCGCTAAGGATATCTAATTCATTCTTCTTCGACTAAACCTTTCCCGCTATGCAGGGTCGCTAAGGAAACCTAGTTAATTTTTCTTCGACTAAAGCACGGGGTGTGCAACCTTTTCAAAAGAAGGGCCTCTAGTCGAGTATCTCATGTTAGGGAGGGCCGCACATAGGGGCATCAACAAAAATTAAACTACAAAATTAGTTTTATATTTTCAACTAATGAAAAACATTTTGTAGTAACAAAAGGCTTCACACGACATGTGGATGTGAAGTCTCGAGGGCCATATAGCAGGTTGCACAGGCCTGGACTAAAGCTTTTCCCGCTATGCAGGGTCGCTAACGAAGCCTAGTTCATTCTTTTTCGACTAAATCTTTCAACCCCCCCCCCCTATGCAGGGTCGCTAAGGAAACCTAGTTCATTCTTCTTCGACTAAAGCTTTCCCCGCTATGCAGGGTCGCTAAGGAAACCTAATTCATCATGGCCATAATTCCATATTCTG
Organism: Palaemon carinicauda; assembly: GCF_036898095.1. Lineage (NCBI taxonomy): Eukaryota > Metazoa > Arthropoda > Malacostraca > Decapoda > Palaemonidae > Palaemon > Palaemon carinicauda. Next base: position 47,091,916 of record NC_090743.1, read on the forward strand.
TTGGGATTGACACATGTCGAACCCATCTGCTGTCAGAACAGTTCCCTCAGAAGACAGTATTGCTTTGGTTTAAAGAACAAAAGTCAGAAGGTGTGATGAAGCATTATGGGGAATGACAGAACTGCTGTGAACCTCTGGACTAGAACCAACTGAGATCCACCTGGAAAGACAAAGCTGTTTCCAGACTCAGAAAATGTGATGTAAATCTGACTGTGTGAAGTTCTACTTTATGGAGGACAATTATTTCTGAGAATTGGTACAGTTTCCCTAAACCTTCTGAAAATCTATTAGAGAATAACGATAGGGAGAAGCCGAGCCTCTAATCTACTGAAGCCGAGAAGTGTGATCACTAAATTGCTGATCTATTCAAACTGTGACATTCGATTCGCCGACTTAATTACGTTGGAGGTCTTGAGATTGTAGCAATCTGCTTTTTCAAATGAGGTTGTAGCTTAATAATAATAATAATAATAATAATAATAATAATAATAATAATAATAATAATAATAATAATCATCTCCTCCTCCTACGCCTGTTGACGCAAAATGCCTCAGATATATTTCGCCACTCGTCTCTACCTTGAACTTTTAATTCAATACTTCCCCATTCATCATCTCCTACTTCGCGCTTCATATTCCTCAGCCATGTAGGCCTGGGTATCCAAACTCTTCTAGTGCTTTATTATTATAATAATAACAAATTACCAGTTTCTATAATATCAAGAAAATTACGTCCTACGTCATAACTGAGCCTATGACGCAAATGTCTTGTTTTGTGTTTGCATTGTAGACAATAGGATGAGAGGCGTTCCTTCAAGCCCACGAGCTCCATTTCAACGCAGAGCATGGGATTAATTTTTCTAAGCTAAATGATGATGAAAATAACCAAAATTAATTCATCTGAACAGCACTTATTTTGCATTTGATAAAGTTATAGGAACTAAATTAACTAAATTTCAGACAATAAAAATCAGCAATGATATATATATTCCAACAGCTCTTGTCCAGAGAGAGAGAGAGAGAGAGAGAGAGAGAGAGAGAGAGAGAGAGTACTACCCCTTCCAGGTAAAAAAGGTGATGGAATCACAAACCACAGGTATTTCAATTGCAAGTTACGAATTGGATTTTCGTCTGTAATTGCAGCCTTTCGTCATAGTCATTAACCAATCAAAACCGATTCAAGGCCAAAAAACAAAGCGATCATGTTTGTGATTGGCTCGTTTGAATCAACGGTGAATAGTAATTGGTAGGTTTCGATCTCCATCGAATAATCACCGGGCAGATGTGTTGAGATCTGGATTCTGATTGGTGGGGAAGAAGACGATCTTGTTTTTGATTGGCACGTTTAAATTAACGGTGAATAATTATTGGTGGTTTTCGATCTCTGTCAACCAATCACCGAGCATATGTATTGAGATCTGGATTCTGATTGGTGAGGAGAAGAGGGAGGCGCTTCTAGACGTATTTCATCTTCATTGAGTAATCATCATCCGAGAAAATTACAAGTGATGTTGAGATCAGTGGTATAATTCACAATCGAGCCAGCTCATTCTATCCATTACCTGACATATCCTAATCCGGACTTCGATTCGTTTTATAATAATCCAATCAAAGAATCAAATTGATTAGCCAGTCTGGCTGTCTTGTTGGTTACTAATATGGTAAAGGTTACAGAATATCCAGTTTATTTTAGGCTCACGGACAAAGCGTAAAAAACTAGACACACAAACAGGATGGCGCAGTGTTTACAAGAACAAACAAATAAACAACTGGGAAACATAAGCGAGAAAGAAAGATACCCGACACAGCACGGGCGTTGCGAACAAGTGTTAAAACATCCGAACGTTGTCGAAGTCAGACGAGACTTTGTCAACATCATGGAGAGGCCAAAATACACCGGCGGGAAAACAAAGAAACAAGCACAAATGCAACATAAAAACAAGAAAAGAACTTGTTTTATGGTTTGTGCGCCGTGTACGCGTATTCCCTGGGGACATATTCCACCAATCAAAAGTCGATTAGAGGTCTGGCTGAAGTGTCTCTTGGCGCGAAAGACCGAAGAGACATCGTGCATATGCAATCAAATTATCGTACTATCTTTTTTCTTATCGTACACTTTTCTTATTTCACTTTTCTTATCATGCCATAGCTCATCATACTAATGCACCTAAGTTGAAAGAATAGAATGGGCATAAGGAATGTTTTTGGAATATAAAATGTATTATAACAGAGAAGTTACGATACATGGTTAAAAGGCTTATATGCGGGTAGTAAGTAGTAGGTTGGCCAGGACACCAACCACCCATTGAGATACTATCATTAGAGAGTTATGGGGTACTTTGACTGGCCAGACAGTATTACACTGGATACTTCTCTCTGGTTACGGTTTATTTTCCCTTTGCCTACACACACACGCACGGAATAGTCTGGCCTATTCTATTCTTTACATATTTTCCTCTGTCCTCATACAACTGATAGCAACAAACAATTCTTCTTCACCTAAGGGGTTACTGCACTGTTATTGTTCAGTGGCCACTTTCCTCTTTCCTCTTGGTTAAGGTAGAAGAGACTCTTAAGCTATGGTAAGTAGCTCTTCTGGGAGAAAGACACTCCAAAATCAAACCATTGTTTTCTGGTCTTGGATAGTGCCATAGCCTCTGTACCATGGTCTTCCACTGTCTTGGGTTAAAGTTCTCTTGCTTGATGGTACACTTGGGCACACTATTCTATCTCATTTCTCTTCTTCTTGTTTAGTGAAAATTTTTAGTTTATATAGGATATTTATTTTAATGTTGTTACTGTTCTTAAAATATTTTATTAGTCCTTATTTCCTTTCCTCACTGGGCTATTTTTCCTGTTGGAGCCCCTGGGCTTAAAGCATCCTGCTTTTCGTATCAATGTTGATACTGTTCTTAAAATATTTTATTTGTCCTTATTTCCTTTCGTCACTGGGCTATTTTCCCTGTTGGAGCCCCTGGGGTTAAAGCATCCTGCTTTTCGTATTAGGGTTGTAGCTTAGCAATTGATAATAATAATAATAATAATAATAATAATAATAATAATAATAATAATAGTAGTAGTAGTAGAATATATACGCTGACAATCATCGAACTCGCTGGTTCATTTGGTGAGTTTACTAAGATATACATGAAAATGCATACTAACAATATCTTATATGAAATACAACTTGAAAATTAATACAATAAATATAACCTGACATTAACTTATTACTCATATTTTACACATTCAATTCAAATGCGAAATCAAAAGTTGATTTATCTATCTCGTAGAAGTTGACTTATGAAAATTCCACATAAATGTCTGAGTTTCATCAGTAATAATAATAATAATAATAATAATAATAATAATAATAATAATAATAATAATAATAATAATTTTATTAAATTTCAATAATAATTTCATTAATTTTAATAACAATAATAATCTTAATAACAATAATAATATAACTTTTAATAATTCTATTAATAAAAAAAATAACATTAATAATCTTAATAATAAAAATTCTAATAATTCTAATAATGTTATTAGCAAACCGTTCTAGCTGGTTTTTCACTGGTCTGTGGTTTAAATTTTGATGGAGGTTATTGTTATCCATAATAATCTGAATCTCTACTGCTTGTTGACAGCCATAAAAAATATCCTTAGTTTTCCTAGACAGGGAATCATGATATGGTAGTTGTATAACTGCTGTGGGTCACAAAAGGATAGAGAAAAGCGGGACAGGTAATAATAATAATAATAATACTAATAAAAATAATAATAATAATAATAATAATAATAATAATAATAATAATAATAATAATTAAAATGGATATACACTGACATCATTCTTCCAACTTCATACATCAAGAACTTGAAAAGTACTCATATTACTCTAGGTTGCCAATGCCATGAGAGAGAGAGAGAGAGAGAGAGAGAGAGAGAGAGAGAGAGAGAGAGAGATGATATATATACATATATACATGCATACATACAAACACACATAAATAAATAAATAAACATATATATACATGCATACATACAAACACACATAAATAAATAAATAAACATATATACTTATATATAAATACATACATATATATATATATATATATACTGTATATATATATATATATATATACTGTATATATATATATATATATATATATGTATATATATACACACTGTGTATATACTGTATATGTTTGCCAATATTACTGCACAAGCTAAAATGTATTTAAATACGAAGGTTACCAAATAATAATAATAATAATAATAATAATAATAATAAATGTTTGATTCTTCATGTCGATTGTTCCTTACAAAGACATAAATAAATGAATAATTTTAACTGTATTCACTTCCATCTTCCATCATCCATATCCTCTATCCAACGTCCCCTGACACCCCCCTCCCCCAATCCCCCCTAAAAAAAAATTGCAAAAAAGGACATAAAAGAAAGATAAGTTTTTTCCCAAGTTTTTCATTTTTCACTTTTTGAAAAGCGTCCGATGAAAAATACACTTTTTAAAACTGAATTTGTGATAACTACGCTGTATAAAAATTCAATCGGAATGCCAGCAGCTCCGACCTCACACAAAAAAAAAATGAAAAAAAAAAAGATAAAAAAAAGAGAGAGAAAGACACCGAAAATGTCCAGGATTAGAAAAAAATTATCTAACGTATTTTTCCCCCAAAAAAACATTTTTTTTTTCGGCACCTAGCCCTTGTCCACCTTCCATAAAACAAATATTCGACAGCCACTAGATTTTTGGTCTTTAAAAAACAGAGGAAAGCATAAATGGATAAATGATATTAAGGAGTTCAATATTCATTTAAAGGTTTGAAGGCCACTCATGAATGGCAGAGGCCAGGGACAGTGACATTGGCCTATCAAGCAGGACAATGCCCAAGAGACTGACCATATATACATATGATCAGCGCCCAATCGCCCTCTCCACTAAAGAGGGCCAGGCAATGGCTGCTGATGACTCAGCAGATACACTTATAGGTTACCACATTAGTCTTTATCAAAAATTGTAATAATGTCTGTAAGATATTTCTGGCGTAAGTCAATAGTAATTTTATCAATATTGAAGTAAGTTAATAAGAGTTTAAAACGCAAAATTTACTAGCTAATGATAATGATAACATCAACAACAAATATAATAATAATAATAATAATAATAATAATAATAATAATAATAATAACAATAATAATAATAATAATAATAATAATAATAACAATAACAATAATCAGTTATTATTTTTCATTATAAAAATAACAGCATTTAAAACATTTCCTACTTTGGCGCAACTTTAAAATGTTATTCATCGACAACAAAATAACAAAACAACAACAACAACAATTATTATAATAGTAATAATAATAAAAATTTTGATAAAAATTATAATTTTTACTATTATTATTATTATTATTATTATTATTATTATTATTATTATTATTATTATTATTATTATTATCATTTTTAAAGCCTTTCCTACTTTTATGCAACTTTCCAAATGATTGCGGATATTTTTTCCCCATTGCAACATTTTTATAAAAGCTGTAAAGATTTCTCTCGTTCCGGATGAAGTATTGAAACTTTGATTTGACATCAACGCTATCTCAAAAGCCAAAAATAAATCCTTGATTTAAAAAAAAAAAAAGAAGAAAAAAAAGCTCCTGTTCAGTTTTAATTAGAACAGTTTCTCTAAAATTTCTCTGGGTGAAAATACAACAATAAGAACAAAAATATTTTTTTCTATAAATTGCAAAACAAAGGCCTCAGATATGTCTTTATTCATGTCTGGAGTTTGCCCAGTTTTCATCACCATGTTGGTCAGTACGGATTGGTGGTGGTGGGAGATTTTCGTCTGCTCGCTCACACCAAACATAACCTAATATTGGTGATTTCATATTCAATAACGTTGCTTCTGGACAATAACATTCGATCTAGATGATTGTGCAGTCATCATGAGCAATAATAATCGATGAAGCCATTAACTCTAGAAGGACACTCCAAAATCAAAGTCTTGGGTAGTGCCATGGCGTCTGTACCATGGTATTCCACTGTCATGGCTTATAGTTCTCTTGCTTGAGGGTACACTCAGGCACACTATTGTTTCCTTCTTTCCTTTCCTAATTGGGCCATTTTCCCCGTTGGAGCCACTTGGGATTAGCTATAAATAATAATATTATTTTCCCCACTGGGCTATTTTCCCTATTTGAACCCTTGGGCTTATAGCACCCTGCTTTTCCAATTAGGGCTGTATCTTAGCTAATAATAATAATAATAATAATAATAATAATAATAATAATAATAACTGCCATAGCCTCTGTACCATGGTTAATTCATTGCCTCGTATTGGTGTTCTCTTGCTTGAGGTTACACTCGGGCACGCTATTCTGTTTCCTTCTTATGTCCTTTCCTAGCTGGGCTATTTTCCCTGCTTTCCCTATTGGTGTTGTTGTATAGCTAGTAATAATAATAATACTAATTTCTGAATATTAAATATAAATTATTTTCCATGACGGGGAATTCAAAAAGCGTGTTTAGGAACTGAGCAAAATCGTTTGGCTGCTGTTGAACGCGAGACTTTAAGAGTACAAGCACCACATAAAATCTTGAAATGACTATATGCACCATACCCCATGTACAAGCAACGAAGGCATCTTTACTTCAGCTCGCTTGTAGTTTTCGGGTAGATGCGAAACATCCAAAAAACCAAGATAATAAAAAAATAAAAATGGGGGAAAATATTGTAACTTACGATAGGCATATTTTTTTTATTCATGTATATGAAAAATGTAGACGAATTAGTTGCTTGTGAAAAATATAGATTCTGCAATGATCTGACATGGGTACATGCGTCTTCAGAAACAGGCGATATTGCTGATATTCTCTCTCTCTCTCTCTCTCTCTCTCTCTCTCTCTCTCTCTCAAGTACCTTCAATCCCTCAACCAAACTCGAACGTATTTAATATCATTTTGTTTTCCTCGGTAATTTCCGATCTCCACCTCTCTCTCTCTCTCTCTCTCTCTCTCTCTCTCTCTCTCTCTCTCTCTCTCTTTACATCCTCCTCCTCTTCTGCATCAAGTGCCTCCAATCCCTCCATCTCTCTCACAGGGCGTAAAGAGAGGGCTCGTTTTTTTCCTCCTTTTTCTTCTTCTGCTTCTTCTTCTTCTTCTTCATAGAACTTGCGTTGTATACGTCGTTAACATTCACACCAGCCAGGCCCTTGAGTCGGGCCACTCCAGCAGGAAGCCTTTGAGACCAGGTACGGAGGTCGCGTAATCAAGTCCTCCTCGAAAAACGCCCCGCTATACACGACTGAGAGTCGGGGAAAGGACGTGAAAATAAAAGAAAACGTGAAAATATAATTGCATCCAGATTTCTTCTGCGGGATGAAAGAGCGGTGGATCGGGCGATCTCAAGTGTGTGTGTGTGTGTGTGTTTGTGCGTATTTACATCTCGTTTGCCGATGCCTTGCTATAAAGGGGGCGGGGGTAGGAGAGCGCTGGGGGGTTGGGGATGGGATAATTAGATTTCGGGGGTCATGGGCGTGTTTAAGATTGCTTTGTCTAAAAGTGGTTTACCTGAAGGAGCTATGTCTAAACGATAGTTTAGCCGAAGGACATTTGTCTGAACGATAGTTTAGTTGAAGGAGCTTTGCCTAAACGATAGTTTAGCTGAAGGAGCTTTGTCTAAACGATAGTTTAGTTGAAGGAGCTTTGCCTAAACGATAGTTTAGCTGAAGGAGCTTTGTCTAAACGATAGTTTAGCTGAAGGAGCTTTGTTTAAACAATAGTTTAGCTGAAGGAGCTTTGTCTAAACGATAGTTTACCTGAAGGAGCTTTGTTTAAACAATAGTTTAGCTGAAGGAGCTTTGTCTAAACGATAGTTTACCTGAAGGAGCTTTGTTTAAACAATAGTTTAGCTGAAAGAGCTTTGTATAAATGATAGCTTAGCTAAAGCAGCTTTTTCTAAACGATAGTTTAGCTGAAGGACCTTTGTCTAAACGACAGTTTATTTGAAGGACCTTAGCCTAAACGATAGTTTAGTTGAAGGAGCTTTGCCCAAACGATAGTTTAACTGAAGGAGCTTCGTCTAAACGATAGTTTATTTGAAGGAGCTTCGTCTATACAATAGTTTAGCTGAAGGATCTTCGTCTAAACGATAGTTTAGCTGAAGGAGCTTTGTTTAAATGATAGTTTAGTTCAAAGAGCTTTGTCTAAACGATAGTTTAGCTGAAGTACCTTTGTCTAAACGATAGTTTAGGTGAAGGACCTTTGTCTAAACGATAGTTTATCTGAAGGAGCTTTGTCTAAACGATATCTTAGCTGAAGAAGCTTTGTTTAAACGATAGTTTAGCTGAAGGAGCTTTCTCTATAAGATAGTCTAGCTAAAGGAGCTTTGTCTAAACGATAACTTAGCTGAAGGGGCTATGTCTAAACGATATCTTAGCTGAAGAAACTTTGTCTAAATGAGTTTAGCTGAAGAAGCTTTGTAAAAAAGATAGTTTAGCTAAGGGAGCTTTCTCTAAGCTATAGTTTAGCTGCAGGAGCTTTGTTTAAACGATAGTTTAGCTGAAGGAGCTTTGCCGAAACGCTCGTCTAGTTGAATGAGCTTTGTCTATACGATGGTACAGAGGCTATGGGACTAACTAAGACTAGAGAACAATGGTTTGATTTTGGAGTGTC
>NC_090743.1:47110619-47120619 GCF_036898095.1 Palaemon carinicauda
CAATCTCTGAAGTTGAAAACTGGATATCAAGATATATTCTCTTGTAAAAAGAACAATTTTTAAATCACATAAGACCTTTTATTTTTATTTTTTTTCTTAAATCCTTGACGATATTTTTGAGTTATCTATTAACTGATCATAGCCTTTTCATAACAATCTCAGAAGCTGAAATCTGGATATCAGATTTTAATCACCCAAGACATCTTTAAAAAGAAAAAAAAAAACTGAAAACCATTTATGAGTTATCTATTAACAGGTCATGACAATCTCTGGAGTCGAAATTTATATAAACACACACACACACAATATATATATATATATATATATATATATATAATATATATATATATATATATATATATATATATATATATATATACTCATGTAAAAGCTTTTTTTTAATCACCTGAGTCTTTTTTGAAAACACCCTTGGCGATTTGCCATTCAAAAGTATTGAGACTATCGTAAATACTCTTAAATATCACCTAAACATTCACCTTAAGTCATCTGGATGTTATCTCAACATTTTGAAACTTCCCCGCATAGTTGTTATAACATGTCATTAATTTCAGCTTCTTTTTCCCACCGTTATTGCTATACCAATGTTAAAAAAAAAAAATAATAATAATTTTAATAGGAAATTCTCCGTTAAAAATATACTGATCTCAGTCCTATTTCAGTAAAATACATGCGACCGTAATTCTTACCCTACTTTTTTTTTTTATTATCTTTTAAGGATTGGTGACCGTAATATCACTCCTTTACGTCAATATATCCTTTTTAAAACGGAAAAATTCCAAGTATTTTCACCGTTTGTTTACGGCAAATTTCTAAGTGTACATTAAAGGGTCGGTTGCCTGATGCACCCTCTCCAATGCTTTCGATCAAAGGCAACGTTTTCCACCAAACCTCCTCTCTCCATATCATCCTTCACTTTATCTCGCCATCTAATTCTCTGCCTCCCTCTTGATCTTCTCTCCATAACAGGTTCCTCCTAAGCCCTCCTCACTCCCTCCCCACTAATTTCAGCAACACCCCCCCCCCCCCAAAAAAAAAAAAACCGACTTCACATATGAAAGACACTCGTGTCCCCATAGCTCATTACTTTGACATTTTGGACATCTGTGACGATTCTCTTGGACATCTATCTACCTTTAACGGGTACTATCGAAACATCTTGAGCCTGTCATAAGAGATCTCCTAATGGATGAAATAATCTTGATAACCGACTAATTTCTTTCCATGTGCTCTGTGCTTTTATCTAATGTTTTTTTTATTAAATGTTTTATCTATAATCCTTTGAAATAAACCAGTTTTTCATAGAACTTCCAATTTTAAATCTTCGAAGACCGATAGATTTTATCCTCGGTTCTTCACCAATGGGGTTAACTACTGCACGGCAATTGTTCAGTGGCTACTTTCCTCTTGGTAAGAGTAGAAGAGACTCTAGCTGTGGTAAGCAGCTCTTCTAGGAGAAGGACACTCCAAAATCAAATCATTGTTCTCTAGTCTTGGGTAGTGCCATAGCTTCTGTACTATGGTCTTCCACTGTCTTGAGGTAGAGTTCTCTTGCTTGAGGGTACAATCGCGCATACTATTCTATCTTCTTTCTCTTTCTCTTGTTTTTTAAAGTTTTTTTTATATTTATGTAGGAAATATTTATTTTAGTGTTGTAACTGTTCTTAAAATATTTCATTCTAATTGCAAATTACTTCTCTTATTTCCTTGTTTCCTTTCTTCACTGGGCTATTTTCCCTGTTGGAGCCCATGGGCTTATAGCATCCTGCTATACCAAAATAGGGTTGTAGCTTATTAAGTAAGTAAGTAAGTAAGTAAGTAAATAATAATAATAATAATATGAAATATAAGAGACGGAGACCTTAATAAATCTTAGTTTCTTTTTATCTACATACGAAAACATAAATACAGTAGATCTTGGCTGTAAAAAAAAAAAAAAATAAATAAATAAAAAAAAAATAAAACAATATATTCTAATATATTTCTTATCTTATTTTTGTTAACTAATTATTTCTAAAGGAATAGATATCTGAACCGTAAGGCCTATTATAATCAAAATGAAAAGATTAATCAGTGCAATGAGACAAGTTCGACTCTTGCAGAGCTGGCTTGATTAAATTCGGCAGAGTAATTTTTTTCATTTATATTAACGCAAAAATATAAATAAAATAAAATATATAGTGGATATAATGGATAAAAAAATTATGGTCTAGAAATCTCTGATAGATAAAAATTCAAATTTCATCTTTAAACCTGGTTCTCAAAAAAAGGTAAAATCTTAAAAACAGGTAAAATCTTTACGAATATTAGAATTTATGAGAGAGAGAGAGAGAGAGAGAGAGAGAGAGAGAGAGAGAGAGAGAGAAGAGAGGAGAGAGAGAGAGAGAGAGAGAGAGAGAGAGAAAATTGCGTGTTTGTGTAGTTAAATTAGAATTTATTAGCACCTGATAAACACCTTTGTAGTAACCACAGGACTTTGAGCACATAAACGTACTGTGCTTACTTTTGTTCCCCTTCATAGATACCTTTGCCCATTCCATAAATGCATTTCCCCCCCCCCCCCCCCATAGAAACATTTAACCCTTTTCCATAAATACATTTAACCATTCCCATAGACGCATTTACCCCTACCTATACTGCAGCTAGATTTACCAATTCCATAGATGCATTTAGCCCCTCCCCATAATTACATTTTCCCCGTTCCATTAGTTATATACATTTACCACCTACCCATAAATACATTTCCCCCTCCCCAAAAATACATTTTCCTCTTACCCATTTGTTATAATTTACCACTTACCCATAAATACATTTCCCCCCTCCCCATAAATAAATTCACCTCCTCTTCACAAATACATTCCCCCCCCCTACCCATTTATTATAATTTATCAACTGCCCAGAAATTCAATTACTCCCTCTCCAAAAACCATTTTCCCCTTACCCATTTACTACCTACCCATAAATAAGTTTACCCCTTTCCCCATAGATACATTTACCCCCTTATCCATACAGCCCTTTCAAAGATACATTTACCCCTTCCCATTGATACATTTATCTCATTCCCATACATGTATTTACCACAAAAATTTCGTAGGAGGCCGCTTCAACGCCCCTCCCCTCTTCCACTCCCCAAAAGCAAAGCCTCATAAAATACTTCGCGAGATAAGAAGAGGTCTGCGGCCGGTCCAGAATTTTTATATATTAAATAACGCATTTTACATCCTTTACGCCGTAATCTAAAGCAAAGGCTCCCGCCCCCTCCCCACAGCTCTTACCCCTCCCTAATCCCCAGCCACTCCCCAACTTCCCCTACTCCGGAGGAAAACTTCCCCGACCAAACAGTAATTTGCAAACTCTGGGACGCTGTAACATCGTAAATCAGGGTTTAAGTTGTTCAAGGTGTAGGGAGGGGGAATATTGGAGGGGGAGTGTAGGGGGAGGGGAGGGGAGGGGGATAGATAGGACATTTAAGGGTGGCAAAGATGAGAGAGGGGTGAAGTTTAGAGAGAGAGAGAGAGAGAGAGAGAGAGAGAGAGGCTTCAAATGATTATACATCTACTAGTAATAACGGCAGGTGGGGGGTAGTGGGTAAGGGTAGGGGGTGCCACAAGAGACGATTATGAAAGCGTTTGCCTGTAATAATGGCACACGATTATTCCTCTCACCTTGGGGTGATGAAATTAGTATATTTTCGTAATATTTTTTTTTTTTTTCTAAATTTTCCTCGTTCTCTAGATACCTAAGTTTCTTGTATGCCTCAAACTTCATCTATTAAAAAAAAAAAAAAAACTATTACATTAATATATCAAGAAACTATAAATTTAATCTATCAAAAATAAACATAGAAAAATATTAAGCTTCTTTTTCAACGAGTATCTCCCCTACATAATGAAGAACAATTGTCTGACTATTTTTCCCTGCTGAAGCCCTTGAGCTAATAGCATCTTGCTTTTTCAACTAGGGTTGTAGCTTGGCTGGTAATAATTATAATAATATATCATTATCATCATCTCCCATGCCTATTGACGCAAAGGGCCTCAGCTAGATTTCGCCAGTCGTCTCATCTTGAGCTTTTAAATCAATACTTCTCCATTCATCATCTACTTCACGCTTCACAGTCCTCAACCATGTAGGCCCAGGTCTTCCAACTCTTCTAGCGCCTTGTGGAAACCAGTTGAAAGTTTGGTGAACTATTCACTCTTAGGGAGTGCGAAGAGCATGCTCAAACCATCTCCATCTACCCATCACTATGATCTCATCCACATACATATATCTTTTTCCCGTCACGCTGGGCGGCCTTGCCAGACGGATAACTACTCGGTCTCTTCCCCATTCCCTGGGTAGAGGGAAGGGCAGCAGTCATACCTTGGTGAGAAGGGGTGCGTATGCGTGCATATCTAAATATTTAGCTGTCAATTTTGATGGGTTGCGTACACTAGTATATCAGTAAATCATGAAAACTACAAATTTCATCTATCGAAGATAAGCATCGAATAATATTAAGATTTTCATGTCTAAATCGTAAAGAATAGCAACACGCTATCCGTTACCCGTGAGTTTAAGCTGTTAACTGGGGAGGCCACTGCTATGGTTGGGCTAGCCAGGGTGACGTTCTGGTGAGCATCTCTTCGGATGATACTGGAACTGAAACCTTTAATAACAACAACAACAACAACAACAACAAATGCAGCTGTTTATAGTCCACTGCAGGACAAGGGTCACAGACATATCCTTATTCGATGTTATGGGTTTGGCCCGTTTTCATCCCACGCTGACCAACACTGGATTGGTGATGGTGAGAAACTCAAGTCTGATCGCTCTCAGCAAATCAACCTAGTATGGCTGGCCCTAACTAGTTTAGCTTTGCTGATCATGGCTATGCCTTTATTCATGTCTGGGGTTTGGTCCGTTTTCATACAAGCCAAAAGTGGATTGGTGATGGTGGGAGAATTTAGTCTGATTGCTCACAGAAAATTAACCTAGTACGGGTGGCCCTGACTAGTACAGCCTTGCTGATCATGGCTAATAACAAACGCTTTTAGAATAAAAATGATACAGAAATTCCTCGTTCATAGTTTATTTACATCTAAAACCAGTCAGACAGATATACAGCAACAGAGACCTTTAGCCAACAACCAATTGTTCTGTTTCCCATTGTGAAATAATGACCAATTATTCCATTTTCATTTAGAGGCAGCAAATAGATATTTCCCAGCTCTCCATAAACTCTCAAACTGCAAGTTTCCCCAGATTCATTCTCTTTTCCCCAACTCTCAAACTGAAAATTTCCCCAGATTCATTCTCTTTTCCCCAACTCTCAAATTACAAATTTCCCCAGAATCATTCTTTCCCTAATTCGCTTAATTACAGGTGTGTTTAAGAGAACCCCTTGAGTCTTAAGCCTGCGATACGAGGATCGAACCTCTAGTTTATGTGTTGATGTACCTTTTATGTGATTTTTATGGCCAGACGTAATACCACCCTGATACGGCGTGCGCGTTTCCATGACGTTTTAATCCCGACCGTGCACGCGCGTTCAACCCGCGCGTTTAAACCCCCCCCAGGAAAAAAAAATTATTATATGTATATATTTATGCAAATCAATTATTATGGAGTAAATTCAGGAGAATAATGGAGGGGGCAACAATAGATAATTTGATGTTTGAAATAACGGGGGAGATGCATTTGGACGACCAAGGGGGGGCTTCGCGCCCTTTTGTTGTCCAACACACGCCAATATTGAACCGGGGGCTTTGCAAGGCAATATAACATAATGATATTCTTTATGTCGCCAAACAAAACATTAAAATCAAAAACATATATATTCCATACCAGCAATTCGCCAAAGCGGGCATTATCAAAAATGAATTTCATAATACAGGTTAATATTCCGCTCTGATCTTACCGATACAAAATAAATCAGGTCTTGCAAAATACACAATGCAGGCGCCATGATTAATTTGCAAAAAAGAAAAAAAAGAGTGGGGGGTTTACAACATAAACATTATATTCTAATAAACAGTTAATATTCCATCATCTCTTTTTTATGGCCGTGGCAAAACGACAGGAACGATACGTGTATACCGCAAATTGCCTTTTCACATCTATAGGTCAGACAATCAAAAATTAATGCCGTGTTGTTCTCAATCCCCGTGATTATAAATAAAAATATCACAGAAACAGAATAAAAGATGAACTGGTTTTAAGGCCGCTTCGGCGCTGCTGCCATTTATGAGCCCCCTTCCTCTATCCGGGGCTGTGAATAAAAAAAAAAAAAAAAGCCTCGCTATTCGTTGATCATACCGGCTATAGGAACTAGCAGTGGTATTATTATTATAATTATTATTATTATTATTATTATTATTATTATTATTATTATTGCTAGCTAAGATACAACCCTTGTTAGAAAAGCAGAATGCTATAAGCCCATGGGCTCCAACAGGGAAAAATAGACCAGTGAGGAAACGAAATAGAAAAATAAGTCAATTTAAAGAGAAGCAACGAACAATTAAAATAATATATCTTAAGAACCGAAAAATCATTGAAATAAATCTTTCATATATATATATATATATATATATATATATATATATATATATATATATATATATATATATATATATATATATATATATATATATATATATATATATATTCAAATAAGCCATATATATTTTTGATATATTAATGTCTGGATTCTCTTAACGACCTCAGGATCAGAGCCCCAGGCGAAATCACACAAAGACAAGAGCTTGGCTCCGGCCGGGAATCGAACCCTGGTCGGCAAGCTTATATAGACTGTGGGTTAGTCACTGTCTATATAAGCTTGCCGACCAGGGTTCGATTCCAGGCCGGAGCCAAGCTCTTGTCTTGTGTGATTTCGCCTGGGGCTCTGATCCTGAGGTCGTTAAGAGAATCCAGACATTAATATATCAGAAATATATATGGCTTATTTGAATATGAAAAACACGTAAAAATTTGCAAAATTTATCATATATATATATATATATATATATATATATATATATATATATATATATATATATGTGTGTGTGTGTGTGTGTGTGTGTGTGTGTATATATATAAAGAAACAAAATAAAGAGAAATAAGATAGAAAATAAAGTGCCCAAGTATACCCTCAAGCAAGAGAAAACATGACTATACAAAACAGGTCTGTTCCTGTATGTGACATTTTCATTTTGCATAGAAACCAGAGCAGCGATATTTAATGACCAACAAAATTAACAAATTATGAACAGAAACCTTAAAATAGCTCCTTCATGATCCTGGATCATTCCGGTTACAGGAACTGGCTGCGGTATTATCTTAATAGTTAGGCTATAATCCTACTGTAGTTGGAAAAGCAGAACGCTATGAGACCAAGGGCTTCCACAGAGAATAATAACCCAGTGAGAAAAGGAAATAAGGAAATACGTAAACTACAAATAATGAACAATTAAAATAAAATTTTAAGAACAGCAACAACATTAAAATAGATCTTTCATGATCGCAGATTATTCCACAACTAGCAGCGGTATTCATGGTTCATTCCAGCTACGGGAATTAGCAGCGGTGATCGTGGATCACTATGATTACCGGAACTAGGTGCAGTAATCGTGGATCATTCCGGTTATCGGAATTACCTCTGGTAATCGTGGATCGTTCTGGTTAATGGAACTATCTGCGGTAATAATAGATTATTAAGGCTACCAGAAATAGCTGCGGTAATTGTGGATCATACCAGCTACAGGAATTAGCAGCGGTGATCGTGGATCACTTTGATTACCGGAACTAGGTGCAGTAATTGTGGATACCGGAATTACCTCTGGTAATTGTGGATCATTCTGGTTACTGTAACTACCTGTGGTAATAATGGATCATTAAGGCTACCGGAACTAGCTGCAGTAATTGTCGATCATTCCAGCTATAGGAATTAGCAGCGGTAATCGTGGATTATTTTGATTACAAGAACTAGCTGCAGTAATCGTGGATCACTCCGGTTACCGGAATTACCTCTGGTAATCGTGGATCATTCTGGTTACTGGAACTACCTGCGGTAATAATGGATCATTAAGGCTACCGGAACTAGCTGCAGTAATTGTCGATCATTCCAGCTATAGGAATTAGCAGCGGTAATCGTGGATTATTTTGATTACCGGAACTAGCTACGGTAATCGTAGATCATTCCAGTTAATGGAACTAGCTAAGGTAATCGTGGATCATTCTGGTTACTGGAACTAGCTGTGGTAATAATGGATCATTAAGGCTACCAGAAATAGCAGCGGTAATTGTGGATTATTCCAGCTACAGGAATTTCCAGCAGGAGTCGTGGATCATTTTGATTACCGGAACTAGCTGCAGAAATTATCATTCCAGTTACCGGAACTACCTACAGTAATCGTGGATCATTAAGGCTACTGGAACTAGCTGCGGTAATTGTGGATCATTCCAGCTATAGGAAATAGTAGCGAGCATCGTGGAATAATTTTGATTACCGGACCTAGCTGCAGTAATCGTGGATCATTCCAGTTACCGGAACTATCTATGGTAATCGTGGATCATTCTGGTTACTGGAACTAGATGCGGTAATAATGGATCATTAAGGCTACCAGAACTAGCTGTGGTAATTGTGGATCATTCTAGCTACAGGAATTAGCAGCAGTAATTGTGGATCATTTTGATTACCGAAACTGGCTGCAGTAATCGTGGATCATTCCAGATACCGGAACTACCTATGGTAGGCGTGGATGATTCTGGTTACTGGAACTAGCTGCAGTAATAATGGATCATTAAGGCTTCCGGAAAAAGTTGCGGTAATTGTGGATCATTCCAGCTACAGGAATTAGCAGTGGTAATTGTGGATCATTTTGATTATTGGAACTAGCAGCAGTAATCGTGGATCATTCCGGTTATTGGAACTACCTATGGTAATCTGGGATTATTCTGGTTACTGGAACTTGCTGCGGTAATAATGGATCACTAAGGCTACTGGAACTAGCTGCGATAATTATTGATCATTCCAGCTACAGGAATTAGTAGCAGTAATCGTGGAATATTTTGATTACCGGAACTATCTGCAGTAATCGTAAATCATTCCGGTTATCGGAACTACCTAAGTTATTCGTGGATCATTCTGGTTACTGGAACTAGCTGGGGTAATAATGGATTATTAATGCTACCAGAAACCGCTGCGGGAATAATGGATCATTAAGGCTACCGGAAATAGCTATGGTAATTGAGGATCATTCCGGTTACAGTAACTAGCTCTGGTAATCGTGGATCATTTTGATTACCTGAACTAACAGCAGTAACTGTGGATCATTCCGGTTACCGGAACTACCTATGGTAACCATGGATCATTCTGGTTACTGGAACTAGCTGCGGTATTAATAGATCATTGAGGCTACCGGAAATAGCTGCGGTAATTGCGGATCAGTTCATCTACAGAAATTAGCATGGGTGATTGTGGATCATTTTGATTACCGGAAATAGCTGCAGTAACCATGGATGATTCCGGTTACCGGAACTACCTATGGTAATCGTGGATCATTCTGGTTACTGGAACTGGCTGCAGTAATTGAGGATCATTCCGGTTATCGGAACTAGCTGCGGTAATTGTGAATCATTCCTGTTATATGAACTACCTATGGTAATCTTGGATCATTCTGGTTACTGGAACTAGCTGCGGTAATAATGGATCATTAAGGCTACCGGAAATAGCTGCAGTAATTGTGGATCATTTCAGCTACAGTAAATAGCAGTGGTAATCGTGGATCATTCTGATTACACGAAATAGCTGCAGTAGTCGTGGATCATTCCAGTTATCGGAATTCGCTGCAGTAATTGAGGATTATTCCGGTTATCGGTACTAGCAGGGGTAATTTTAGATCATTCCGGTTATTGAAATAGGTGTAGTAATTGAGGATCATTCCGGATATTGGAACTAGCTGCGGTAATTGAGGATCATTCCAGTTATCGGAAC
>NC_090743.1:47133119-47145718 GCF_036898095.1 Palaemon carinicauda
CCTTCTTCGTCAAGAATATGAGAGAGAGAGAGAGAGAGAGAGAGAGAGAGAGAATCATACATGTGCATATATGTATATATATATATCTATATATATATATATATATATATACAATAACATATATATGCTGTATATATATATATATATATATGTACATATGTATATATATATATATATATATACACAATAACATATGTATGTATATATATATATATATACACACATATATATTTACATATAATATATATATATATATAAATATAAACACACACATATACATATAACCACTCAGTATTTACTGACATATCCTAAAAAGTTCATCAAAACAGAGAGAGAGAGAGAGAGAGAGAGAGAGAGAGAGAGAGAGAGTCTCGTAAAAAAGAAGAGAAGAAGAGCTAAACCTTTAAAGCACACATCCAGACCTCATCACGGCCAGGGAGCCACTGAAAGGCCGGGCCTTGGAACCATCGCCTATATATCACCGTCTTAGGCCAGTATGGATATATTCACAAAGGATCAGTGTGACTTATGTAGACTTATAGTGACTTATGTCTCTACGGCTGACTTGAGAGAGAGAGAGAGAGAGAGAGAGAGAGAGAGAGAGTGCTCTCCCTTCTCCCATGATTCCTTGTTGGGTCTTATGACATCTTTATGGGCGATTAGTAAAAAGGAACTAACAGTTGGGTTTATCTTTCAAGTATACATATACATATGTAGCTGTATATGTATATCTAAATTTACTGTATATATATATATATATATATATTATATATATATATATATATATATATAAATATATATATATATGCATATATATATATACATATATATATATATATATATATATATATGGTGACAAACGAATACTTTTCATTCGCTCCTATCTCATTTTCCTCTCATTTTTGTGGTTTTCACTTATTCTTGATCCTTCTTGTCCTAAACTTTGACGATTGAGAATCAGGTTCCACGTGAAAATGGATTCCCATGAAAACTTATTACCGTTGCTTGAGGGTACACTCAGGCACACTATTCTACCTTATTTTTTTTTTCTTATGTCTTTTTTAAAGTGTTCACATATGAAAGATCTAATCTAATGTTGTTGCTTTGTCTTAAAATATCTTTTGGTACAATTTGGAAATCATAAGAGTTCCATTATTATTATTATTATTATTATTATTATTATTATTATTATTATTATTATTATTATTATTATTAATACAACCTAGTTAACTATAAGCCCAAGGACTCCAACAGGGAAAAATAGCCCAGTGATGAAAGGAGACAAGGAAATAAACTATAAGAGAAGTAATGAACAATCAAAATAAAAGATTTTAAGAACAGTAACAACATTAAAACAGATCTTTCCTCTATAAACTATAAAAACTTTAAAAAAAAAACAAAAAAAAAAAGAGAAATAAGATGTAAGCAAGAGGAAAAAACACATAGTTCTTTATTAAATAAAAGTTAAAACAAAACTATCGTCAGAAATCAGATTATTCCTGAGAAATAATTCCAAAGAGGTCTAACCCTATACACGTTGATAACATAATCTAATCGGTTGATGGTTGTAGGGAAGAACATAAACTATCACTGACACCATGTTGTTTGAAATCAATATTGAAAATACCATGTTATCAACATGGTCTTTAGAAATGGAGTCAAGTTCCTTTTTAAATGTACTGTTATTAACAAAAGCCATTATTTAAGAGGGTAATTTATTAACAACACGGACTTAATCATGAAGAATTTAGCAATAATAGGTTACACACTGTTATCAACAGAATGCAATTTAACCCTAAACAATCTATCATTAAATAATGGAATTTACTCTTTAGCATTGTCTTTAACAGACTACACACTTCGTCATCAGAATTCAATTTAATCATGAATAATGTGATATTAACAGGCTATTATGAGTAAGGTGTCATTAAAAGACTTCACACTGATATTAACAGAATGCTATCTAATCATTAGCACTTTATCATCAACTTAACACAATTTAATCTTGAAAAAATTTGGCATTAACTGGTTGCACACTGTTATCAACAGAATGTAATTTAATCCTAAACAATTTATCATTAACAGCATAGAATTTACTCAAGAGCATTGGGTCTTGAAAAGACGACACACTTCATCATCAGAATGCAATTTAATCACGAGCAGTGTGTCATTAATAGGATATCATGAATAATGTGTTATTAACAGACTACACACTGTTTTCAACAGAATGCAATTTAATCATGAACAATGTGTCATTAACAGACTATTATGAGTAATATGTCATTAACAGGTGACACTCTGTTATTAACTGCATGCTATTTAATCACGTGTCATTAACAGGCTATCAAGAGTAGCTTAGCAAGTAATAATAATAATAACGTGTCATCAACGGGGTACACACTGTTATCAACAGAATGCAATTTAATCATGAGCAATGGGTCATTAACAGGGTTACACACTGTTATCAACAGAATGCAATTTAATCAAGAGCAATGTATCATTAACAGGGTTACACAATGTTATCAACAGAATGCAATTTAATCAAGAGCAATGTATCATTAACAGGGTTACACAATGTTATCAACAGAATGCAATTTAATCAAGAGCAATGTATCATTAACAGGGTTACACAATGTTATCAACAGAATGCAATTTAATCATGCGTCATTAACATCATATTTACTCACTTATAGACTGCCCTCTTATCAGCTTCGAACTGCGCCTGATCGTGGTATCCATGATGGTCGGGAGGCAAGGGCTGCTGTCCAGATAGGCACTGTTCATGGGCGGGCTGTGGGTTACTGGGATGGGCGGCAGGGGGCACAACAGGCTGGGGCGTGGGCGCCGTGGCACCCCCGACCCCTGTGGCCCCAGCAGAGGGGGGTCCCCCACCGCCACCCCCCTGCTCCGGGTAGCCCGCTGTCATCATTCTGAACTAGTGCACGACCACTCGAACACACCACGCGCACGCACGCACGCACACCAACGTTAATCAGCCCGACACGGCCTGGGGGAGAGGGGAGAGAAGGGGAACACAGGCAAAGATTAGTTGATTGTCGTGATTGTGATATAAATAATATTGATAAATATTAAGGGCAAAACTTTAATAAAAATATTTGAAATTTTCATCAAATAAACACAAATATACTGTATATACAGTACATAGAAGCTTTGTAAATATAAGATATGCATGCATACAATAATAATAATAATAATAATAATAATAATAATAATAATTATAATAGTAATTTGATACATTCTCATCAAAGAAACACCTATATACATACATATATATATATATATATATATTAATGTAGCGGAGAGAGAGAGAGAGAGAGAGAGAGAGAGAGAAATAATTCCATATGAATAAAATTCCCGATATGCAGGAATAAAAAAGAAAAAAAATTTACACCCTAAAAAACCCAACTATTAATGTAGCGGGGGAGAGAGAGAGAGAGAGAGAGAGAGAGAGAGAGAGATGCTACCCCATCTAATCAAATTATTAAATAATTAATTGAGTTGTAATCATGGATGTTAATCACACAATTATTTCACTAATTCGGATCTTTAACTGTAAAAAAAAAATAAAACAAAAAAAAATTTATAACCAATTTCCCGTCAGTAAACCAATTATTAATTCAATTTTAAATGGGATTTTCAACACTTTCGACTTAATGCTTTTAGAGCTGCGATTAAAAGGCTGAAAAAGTAAAAAAAAAAAAAAAAAAAAAAAAATATGCCTCTCTAAAAAGGGTTTTGCCTCGTGATTAATTATTTTCTTTTTAATGGTATGATTTTCCAAGGGGGAGGGGGAGGCGCTTCCCGTGACTTTTAGGTGGTTTTGTGTTTGTTCTTGTGTTTCTTGCTGTAAGTTCATACATATGTATGTAGGCTAGTCCTTATAGGACAAGACATAATGTTTTCTTAAAACATTTTATTATAATTGTTCATTACTCCATATATCGTTTATTTATTTCCCAATTTCCTTTCCTCACTGGGCTATTTTTTCCTGCTTAAGCCCTTGGGCTTATAGCATGTTGCTTTTCTATCTAAGGTTGTAAAATAATAATAATAATAATAATAATAATAATATGCCTATTGGAAACGTTCCTGTATGCCGAACTCCTGGACGTTGACGGGGTTCGAGACCCGCTCAAGTTCGATAGTATTTCTTGTAGTGTTTGCAACCGCCCTATTTTTGTGAGGTAAGGATAGGATAATTGGGGGTGCATTTAGGTCTACATGCTGAGTCATAGCCATTGCTTAGCTTGATTGCATGAATTGACCTTTGACCTTGACATTCCAAAATGTAATCATTTCCAGCGTTTTGCATAACAGTTAATCCATGGAAGTTTAATTACTCTACGATTAAAATTGTGGCCAGGAAGGTACTGTATTCACAAACAAGCACACAAACTTGGGGCTTTTAAAATATAACTTTCCAACTTCATTGGCGGAGGTAAAAATATCCCAAACCTCAGAGACTTCCATCAAAATTAGATATTATTTTGGCTTCCTGCAGGTAACCTCTAACCATGTAATAATAATAATAATAATAACAATAACAACAACAACAATAATAATAATAATAATAATAATAATAATAATAATAATAAAGTCTAGCAGCCATGAAAATAAGATTGGAGGAAATTTTGAGACTTGTATTTTACGAGGAAAATTTGGTTTCAAAATATGAGAATATTTAAAGGGAAATGACCCGACTTCGACGTGGTGGAGTCAGGCTGGAATTTTGGGAATTGGAATTTTCTTTATTCCCTGCTTTAGTTCCTTTAAAAACAACGGAATTTCACCATTTCTAGAGTGAAAATAAACAAAATCTTTATTTTCGGCTTTAGTTCCTTTAAAATCCACGGAATTTCACCATTTCTAGAGTGACAATGAACAAAATCTTCATTCCCTGCTTTAGTTCCTATAAAAAAACCGGAAGTTCACCATTTCTAGAGTGAAAATAAACAAATTCTTTATTCTCTGCTTTAGTTCCTTTATAAACAACGGAATTTCACCATTTCTAGAGTGAAAATGAATAAAATCTTCATTCCCTGCTTTAGTTCCTATAAAAACAACGGAATTTCACCATTTCTAGAGTGAAAATAAACAAAATCTTTATTCTCTGCTTTAGTTCCTTTAAAAAACAATGGAATTTCACCATTTCTAGAGTGAAAACGAACAAAATGTTTATTCTCTGCTTTGTTCCTCTAAAAACAACGGAAATTCACCATTTCTAGAGTGACAATGAACAAAATCTTATTCACTGCTTTAGTTCCTTTAAAAACAACGGAATTTCACCATTTCTAGAGTGAAAACGAACAAAATCTTCATTCACTGCTTTAGTTCCTTTAAAAACAACGGAATTTCACCATTTCTAGAGTGAAAATAAACAAAATCTTTATTCTCTGCTTTAGTTCCTAAAAAAACACGGAATTTCACCATTTCTAGAGTGAAAATAAACAAAATCTTTATTCTCTGCTTTAGTTCCTTTAAAAACAACGGAATTTCACCATTTCTAGAGTGATAATGAACAAAATCTTTATTCTCTGCTTTAGTTCCTTTAGAAACAATGGAATTTCACCATTTCTAGAGTGAAAACGAACAAAATCTTTATTCACTGCTTTAGTTTCTTTAAAAACAACGGAATTTCACCATTTCTAGAGTGACAATGAACAAAATCTTCATTCCCTGCTTTAGTTCCTTTAAAAACAACGGAATTTCACCATTTCTAGAGTGAAAATAAACAAAATCTTTATTCTCTGCTTTAGTTCCTTTAGAAACAACGGAATTTCACCATTTCTAGAGTAATAATGAATAAAATCTTTATTCTCTGCTTTAGTTCTTTTAAAAAAGAACGGAATTTCACCATTTCTAGAGAGACAATGAACAAAATCTTTATTCTCTGCTTTAGTTCCTTTAAAAAACAACGGAATTTCACCATTTCTAGAGAGACAATGAACAAAATCTTTATTCTCTGCTTTCGTTCCTTTATAAACAAGGGAATTTGACCATTTCTAGAGTGAAAATTAACAAAATCTTTATTCTCTGCTTTAGTTTCTTTAAAAACAACGGAATTTCACCATTTCTAGAGTGACAATGAACAAAATCTTTTATTCTCTGCTTTCGTTCCTTTATAAACAAGGGAATTTGACCATTTCTAGAGTGAAAATTAACAAAATCTTTATTCTCTGCTTTAGTTCCTTTAAAAAACAACGGAATTTCACCATTTCTAGAGAGACAATGAACAAAATCTTTATTCTCTGCTTTCGTTCCTTTATAAACAAGGGAATTTGACCATTTCTAGAGTGAAAATTAACAAAATCTTTATTCTCTGCTTTAGTTCCTTTAAAAACAACGGAATTTCACCATTTCCAGAGTGACAATGAACTAATTCTTTATTCTAGAGCTTAGTTCCTTTAAAAAATGGAAGTGACAATGAACAAATTCTTTATTCTCTGCTTTGGTTCCTTCAAAAAATAAAATGTAATTTCGACATCTCTAGCGTGAAAATTAACAATTCCATAACTCTTCTGTCTACTATATTTAAAAATTCGAGCTGATTTTCGCCACCTGAATCAAGAAAACGAACAAAACCTCTGCCAAAATAGACATGGTTTCTCACTGAAAGAAAAAACTTTGACCTAAGAAAATCCCAACAAACGCCAACACATTCATCTCCACCGTTTCCAAAACAAAACAGCTTTCCGTCCACCTCACAGTAGCAATGAACGTCACCTGAAACAGTTTCCCGCGATCTGAATACCAAAACTGAACGAGCCCTAGACATCTATACCCTCCCAAAACAAAACTTCTTTTCGCCAACTGAATAGTGAAAATGAACACCTAGCTGTATGGGGAATGGGGTAACGTGGGTAGGGGAAAGGGGGGATGGTTCCTACCCTTTCCCAAAACAGGCCCTTCCTCGTTTCAATAGGCAAATAGATCTGTATGGGCTGACTTCCCCCTGTTCAAATATCTGCCGCTCTGACCTTTCTTGCACATAGGTTTCTATTTCAAAGCAGAATTCTCTCTCTCTCTCTCTCTCTCTCTCTCTCTCTCTCTCTCTCTCTCATTTTACGTCTATATTAAAGAATTAATCAGTAGTTTTACTATTACAATTCTTACACGCATCTATCTATCGAAAATTTTCCGTGAGCCATCTCCTCAAAGGGCCTCTCTCTCTCTCTCTCTCTCTCTCTCTCTCTCTCTCTCGGGGTGTAATGGCCTCGTAACTTGCCTAAATTAAAGCGGGTCTGTGGGCTAACACTCAGACACTAATTCTCATACAACATTATCTGCTCTCTCTCTCTCTCTCTCTCTCTCTCTCTCTCTCTCTCTCTCTAAAGAAGCCTTTATCACCCCTATGTCACTTATTCCTTTTTTTCCGAGTAATATCGGGATCATGAAGCAGGCCAGGAGATTTGATCTTCCTTTGTCTGCGTTTCCTCTTGTTTCTGTGTCTCCTTTGTTTCTTTTCTTGTTCTTACTTTATCAAGTGTTTCTTGTTTATTTATTCAATTTATTATCGTTTACTGTATTTACTTTCACTTTTGTGATTATTATGATTTCTCTTCTAAAGTGATTAACTTCGTGGTTTTCCAGATATACTGTACACACACACATATATGTATATATATATATATATATATATATATGTATATATATACACACACATATATACATGTGTATGTATGTATGTATGTATGTAAGTATATATATGTTTGTGTATATATATACAACACACACACAAACACACACACACACACATATATATATGTATGTATATATATATATATATATATATATATATTACTTGATTACCTGACCATTGATGTATTTCTAAATGATAAGACTGCTACACAATATCTCATATCTGTTTATTCGTCTATCAATCTATTCAACAAAATCTCATAAAAAAAAAAAACTGCTGTTGGTCTGTGCTTGGACGGGTGACCAGGGGGATATACCAAAAACTATTCTCAAATGAATCCCCTGACTATCTCTGATTCAGGGTGGGGGTCGCTACCATACTACAAAAAACTGATATATATATATATATATATATATATATATGTATATATATACACATACATTATATTCATATGCATACATATATATAACAAACATACCTACATACTTTCATTGTCATATTTATCCTTAATCACTGAATCGTGAATCAATCACCCATAATTCCACAATATCACTATACCAAGATTTGCTATATTTCATACAGCAATTTATTCAATCTTATATTTCAATTTCTATAACTTTCCTTTTCCTAAAAATTGTACATAGGTGTTATCGAATGTAAAGTAATATACGCATTTCTTAAAAGTAATTAGCAATCTCTCTCTCTCTCTCTCTCTCTCTCTCTCTCTCTCTCTCTCTTCCATACACCCTTTATACGTCGTTCTTAGTTTTATTCTCAGTCTTTATTGCTCGTTTCACGTGTGCTCTCCCTCGTGCTTTATGTGTCCATCTATCTCTTCCTCCCTGTATTTATCACCTCTCTCTCTCTCTCTCTCTCTCTCTCTCTCTCTCTCTCTCCATCTTAATGAAGCGTACCTCAATTTCCTCACTTTTCTTTTCTTACAGTGACTCTCTCTCTCTCTCTCTCTCTCGTCTCTCTCTCTCTCTCTCTCTCCTCTTTTATCCCTGATACTCCATCTACATATATATCTTCAGTTCTTTATTGGCTTCTGTAATCCTCACCATCGTCGTTCACTTTTGCCTATGTCCACATTCTCCTTTATCAACCCCCGCCCCCCTTCCACCCCACTCTCATCTATCCTTTCTTCCCTTTTTCTTGTTCTCTAAGAATATTCTTTAGTTTCTTTTCTAAATGCATCAAAACACACCTCAGTTGACTAGGTTCCTAATAAATTTCTCTCTCTTCTTTAATATAATCGTTTTTGACTCATATCTGATATTCCATTATCTAGAATTTCTCTAGATAAACTCTCATTCCAAAAACCTTGACAAGCTTTTACATCATATAATATAGACTTTCTCTAGATAACTAAAATCTCATCTCAAACGCCTTAACAAAGCTGTCTATCTTATAATATAGAATTTCACTAGATAACTAAAATCTAATTCCAAAGCTTTAACAAACTTGTACATCACATAACTATATCTCAACATCACGAGATGCGAAAAACATCTAGCTAACCAAGTTCATCCACCCAGGATTCTATTGTCTCTCTCTTATTTATATCATCAATTTTAACCTACTTCTGACATTCCATAATCTAGTTGGTCTCTAGATAAAAAAAAAATCTCTTGCAAAAGCTTCAACAGACTTGTACATCGCATAACCTTATCTAAACATCACAAGATGCATTTACCAGATGTATTACTATAGCAAAATATTTCCATTTACCATATTCCTAGCCTATTTTAGTATGCGGATGAGATCATGGTGAGGGGTAGATGGAGATGGTTTGGGCATGCTCTTCGCACTCCCCAGGAGAGATTAGTTCACAAGGCACTAGAAGAGTTGGAAGACCCAGGCCTACATGGCTGAGGACTACGAAGCGCGATGTAGGAGATGATGGTGAATGGAGAGGTATTCATTTAAAAGCTCAAGATAGAGACGGCTGATGAAATCTAACCGAGGCCCTTTGCGTCAATAGGCGTAGGAGGAGATGATGATGATGATATTCATCACCATTGTACATATCTGTACTATACTGTACAGTAAATACTTTATTTTAATCTTAAATCAACAATTGCACTTCATTCTCATGATTAAATCTTGCCGTGCGAGACACTTAAAAGAAAATTGGTAGATTCATTTTGTTTGTCAACCTCCGGAACAATATTCAAAACAAACAAACTAGTTCCTTATTTATCAATAATAACAAAATTATTTATTCATTTCCTCCCTGGGTTATTTACAGGGGCTGTAGCTTACTTAGTAGTAGTAGTAGTAGTAGTAGTAAATCCCATCTAATTTCTCAAAAAGACTCTTGCTATAAAAACAACACATATTTCATATCTCACAGAGGATTTCACAAGTTTATGCAATTTTTATCTACTATTACCCCGTAACACTGCTCTTACTATTAAATATATCACAGATTTCTGCAACTTTTATCTACAATCACCTATAACACTAATCTTTCTATAAAAAATAATATAGAATTCATCTCACAGGTGCTTTCACAAGTTTCTGCAACATTTATGTACTATTACCACGCATATTCCCCAATGTATGTTGTCACTTGATAATTTGAAAATGATTCAAGCAGCAGATAGGTAAATGATTTAGCAGTAATCACTTGAAAACAATGTACATAATTAATTAATATAAGAGAAAATTAATTTGAATCTGCTCATGAGTGAAAAATACGGCAAACTCAAACATCCTCTCTAAATTACGCCCTTTACCTTCTGAGTTATCAGGGAATTTCCCCTAATAATATGCATTTAATTTAAGTTATCAAGGACTCTCCCCTAATATTACGCATTTACTTGAAGTTAACAAGGACGTTCCTTTAACATTCCGCATTTACTTTAAGTCATCTGGGACTTTCCCCAAATATTACGAATTTACTTTGAGTTATCAGGAACTTTCCCATAATATCCATTTACTTTAAGTTATCAGGGTCTTTCCCCTAATATTATGCATTTACTTTAAGTTATCAAGGAATTTCCCTTAATAATACGCATTTACCTTAAGTTATCGGCGAATTTCCCCAAAAGGACAACCCTAAATACAAGGCATCAGGGACTTTTTCCTTTGGGTCCCTAACCAGGTGGATACGAAACCACTGGGAACCTGTCCGCGGTCCAGAATACGTGATGAATTCTCTTTATTTATACGGGATTAATACGGATCCCTGTGACATACGGGCCAATGCTTAATCCAACACGCCCGCCCCCTCCCACACTGCCCCCCCCCCCACTAATACTCCATCCACAAACGAAAACCTTACTCCCCCCTTTCACGATGTCATTGCAAATGGGCATGTAGATATATAGGGGAGAGAGAGAGAGAGAGAGAGAGAGAGAGAGAGAGAGAGAGAGGTCAAATTATGGAAAAATATAATCATGTCAAAATGTGACAATATTTTCAAATATTGAAAAAGGGTAATAAATACGTTATAAATAAACTAAATTTCACGATGGGTATATATATATATATATATATATATGTACTGTATGTATATATATATATACACACACACACACATATATATATATATATATATATACATATATATATATATACATATATTATAATGGGTCCATAAAGATTATAAAAGAAGCAGGGGAAGAAAAATAAGACGATGTATTGACGAACTAAAAAGTTTGCGGGTGTGGTCTGGCACAGAAAGACCATAAACAAACGTAAGTGGAAGGACATGTCTGAGGCCTTTGTTCTTCAGTGGATTAGAAAAAGGCTGATATATATATATAAATATATAAATATATATATATATATATATATATATATATAATGCTTCAACAGATACATTTCAATACTTTCGAGGTCTTAAATAATTTAGGAAATACAAAAAGTTATTTATAAACTTATAACTTTACAATTATATTTCTAAAGATATCATTAAAATTACAAAAATAATTAATTGTTTCTAAAAAAACAAATGATACATCCACCTCTTTTCATAACCTTTAACTTGTTTCTTATTATTTCCATCCAATTGTTTCTAAAGCCTGCAGTAATACATGAAATATTTCTACCATAAGTTTTTCACATCCTAAATTCCACATTATTATTATTATTATTATTATTATTATTATTATTATTATTATTATTATTATTATTATTATTATTACTAGCTAAACTACAAACCTAGTAGGATAAGCTGGATGCTGTAAGCCCAATGGCTCCAAAAGGGAAAAATAGCCCAATGAGGAAAGGAAATAAGGAAATAAATACACTATACGAGAAGTGGGGAATAAACAAAAATATTTCAGATTAGTAATGACGTTAAGATAGGTCTTTCATACACAAATTATGAAGAGAGACTTAGGTCAGTTTATTCAACATAAAAACCTTCGCTGAAAATTTGAACTTCTGAGGTTCCACCGATTCAACTGCCAGATTAGTTTTATTATTCTATTGTTTTTAATCTAATTTATTAATAAAATAAAATCTAATTAGATATCCAATGAGCTAAAAAATTATAGGATTTCTTTACATATTCCAAATCACTTCGATAATTCTATAAATTTTCCCAAAATTAATACCAAATTTGTTACTATAAATAACAATTTAGCTTTTATTACAAAATTTAGACTAAAACTTTATATAATAAAATAAAAAAGGAAAGTAAACTTCTCATTCTTGAACTTTGATTTCTTACTAAAATAAAAATAAAATAAAAAAATAAAAAATATTCGCAAATTTCAATTAGATTTTCAAGTGTCAATATCAATGTACTATTTCTTTCTCTTAAGTACGGAGTCCGTCGGGAGGGGGAACCCAAGGCCTTTTTTAAATAAGTCGCGAAAAATACCAAAAATATAATTGAAAAATATAAAATTATCATGCAAAAATTTTAGGGTCAAAGTGAGACACAATTCAATAGCATTTAGCCTAAGGGGGAAGATTTAATACG
>NC_090743.1:47151218-47153718 GCF_036898095.1 Palaemon carinicauda
CCTTTTCTTCATTTGTTTGCCAATTTTCATGTTATTTATCAGTTTTGAAGCTTGGATCTTACCTTCCCTAATTATGTATTAATCTTGAATTAAATCTTCCCTTGTTATGTATCATTCTTGAATTAAATATTCCCTTGTTATGCATCAATCTTGAAAAAATCTTCCCTTGCTATGTATCACTCTTAAATTAAATCTTCCCTTGTTATGTATCCTTCTTGAATTAAATCTTCCCTTATTATGTATCATCTTGAATTAAATCCTCCCTTGGTATGCATCAATCTTATCTTCTCTTGTTATGTATCAATCTTATCTTCTCTAACCATGCATAAATCTTGAATTAAATCCTATCTTCTCTTGTTACATATCAATCTTATCTTCTCTTATCATGTATAAATCTTGAATTAAATCCTATCTTCTCTTGTTACATATCAATCTTATCTTCTCTTATCATGTATAAATCTTGAATTAAATCCTATCTTCTCTTGTTGTGTATCAATTTTATCTTCTCTTATCATGTATAAATCTTGAATTAAATCCTATCTTCTCTTCTTATGTATCAATCTTATCTTCTCTTATTATGTATAAATCTTGAATTAAATCCTATCTTCTCTTGTAATATATCATTCTTATCTTCTCTTATTATGTATAAATCATGAATTAAATCCGATCTTCTCTTGTTATGTATCAATCTTATCTTCTCTTATCACGTATAAATCTTGAATTAAATCCGATCTTCTCTTGTTATGTATCAATCTTATCTTCTCTTATCACGTATAAATCTTGAATTAAATCCTATCTTCCCTAGTTATGTATCAATCTTATCTTCTCTTATCACGTATAAATCTTGAATTAAATCCTATCTTCCCTAGTTATGTATCAATCTTATCTTCTCTTATTATGTATAAATCTTGAATTAAATCCTATCTTCACTAGTTATGTATCAATCTTATCTTCTCTTATTGTGTATAAATCTTGAATTAAATCTGATCTTCTCTTGTTATGTATCAATCTTATCTTCTCTTATCATGTATAAATATTGAATTAAATCCTATCTTCTCTTGTTATGTATCAATCTTATCTTCTCTTATTATGTATAAATCTCGAATCAAAACCTACCTTCTCTTCTTATATATCAATCTTATCTTCTCTTATCATGTATAAATCTTGAATTAAATCCTATCTTCTCTTGTTATGTATCAATCTTATCTTCTCTTATAATGTATAAATCTTGAATTAAATCCTATCTTCTCTTCTCATGTATCAATCTTATCTTCTCTTAATACGTATAAAATATTCTCTTGTATGTATCGATATTGAATTAAATCTGATTTTCCCTTCTTATGAATGAATCTTGAAGATTGAATCTTATCTTCCTTTGTTATGTAGCAACTCTTAAGATGGAATCTAATCATCCCTTGTTATGTATCTACCTTGAATCATATCTTCCCTTGTTATGTATCTATCATCAATCTCATCTTCCCTTGTTATGTATCTACTGTATCTTGAATCTTATCTTCCCTTGTTATGTATCAATATTGAATTATTAATCTTTTAATGTTCTTCCCAAATGCTCTTCCTCTACCATGTGTCTTCCTATCATACTCTTCCTTAATCGGGAAGTTCCTAAACTCTCTTACCTTCTAAAATAACTCTTCTTTGCGTAAAAATCTCTTCCGCTGACCATTTTCTTAACCAATTATACATTCCTTCAAGTTCTAAAAGCTTTCTTGACTTTTCTTATATTATAACAATTTCCAATTTTCTTATTTGTGACCCTATTTGCAATACCCCAAATCCCTCCGATTAATAATTTCACTAATTAGTGTTCAAACAGCAAATATGAAAATTTTGAACTATTTTGCACAAATATTCATTAAAATGCTACTGAAAATATCTATCTTTATCAATTCTCAAAATTCCTTTTGGATTTTTGAACACCATAAGGAGAAAATCTTTACTAATAAATATAAATTTTGTGTCATAAAACATTCATTACTAAACCGAAGAGTCTTTACTTATAAAAACAATTTCATATAATAAATTTTTCAATTGTAAACCAAACGTCTTTACTAATAAAATAAGTTTAAAGCAATGAATCTAAATTGCAAATCAAATTAATTTTTATCTTATATTTTGTAATTATCCTATTATTCCATTTCGAAGGAAAGAAGAAGAGAAATGAAAAATACAGATAATCATAAAAATTATGATTAGCTTATTAGTGTTCTTAACACTGGCGTTCCAAGTGTTATGGTCTTCGAAACAGATCTGGACGGGGCGAAAATTCGCCAAACTCAAATAAAATCAGTCGCCTTGAGAGAGAGAGAGAGAGAGAGAGAGAGAGAGAGAGAGAGAGAGAGAGAGAGAGAGAGAGAGAGCATAAAGGAGACGGAAGGCCAGAGAAAGGCGGATATGGTAAAAGGAAATGGTTGTTCTTAAGAAAGGGGAGATAGGGAGAGGAGAGGAAGTGGTGGGAAATTTGGGGGGGGGTGTTTGAGGG
>NC_090743.1:47158718-47179296 GCF_036898095.1 Palaemon carinicauda
TTAACTATACACTGTTAAAAAAAACCGTAATTTCAATCGAAAATTCTCCGTAAAAATATACTGTTCTCAGTTGTATGTCAGTAAAATACAGACGACCATAATTTTACCTTACTTTGTTATTATCTTTAACGGGTTGGTAACCATAATATCACTCCTTAACGTCAGTATGTCCGTTTTTAAAACGGTAAATATCCTGGAATAAATGTTACCAGGCATTTACCGTTTTTTTTACGGCGAATCTTTAACAGTAGAAAACCCCTATATTTTAATATTTAAAATGGAAGATACCTTGATAGAATTTCAATCTACAATCACTTAAAAGAGAGGAATACTTTTTTATCATGTTATATCTTTCAATATTAGGGAGTCTGGGGTAGATTTGAAACCTTTATAATTGAGTTTGCATTTTTATATTATCTCATTCTATCTCTCTCTTACAATATACGACAACAACAAATGCAGAAGTTTCTAGTCCACCGCAAGGACAAAGGCCTTTATTCATGACTGGGATTTAGCCAGTTTTCAACACACGCTGGTCAGTGCGTATTGGTGATGGAGGGAGACTTTTGTCTGATCGCTCACACCAAACCAACCTAAACTAATATGGGTGTCCCTGAGTTGTAAAGCTTCTCTGAACATGGCAATACATAAACCCTTTCACCACATTAAGGTAGTCACACACAGGAAGGATTATACACACACATACATACATGCATACATACACACACACACACACACACATATATATATATATATATATATATATATATATATATATATATATATATATATATATATACATATGTGTGTGTGTGTGTGTAAGTATATTATGTGTGTGCGTGTGTGTTTGTTTGTGTGAAAATACAACCATTTTCTCACCATATTTTACCATTTCATATACTTAGCCGTTTTCCCTTTCATACACGTGATAAGTGCAGCTATGAAAAAGTTAGTTGCAGAATTGTGCGTTTTAATGCTTAATAAAAGCTTTGCATACGATAGTTCTCTTTATACAAATTAAAATACTGAGGTACATCACGAGGCAACACAGAACCCCTTTTTAAGACTTCATTACGCAAAACATTGGTCATAAAATTCACTCTATCTGACCCGGTATTGCGGAGATGTGACACCGTCTCAATACTTATGAATGACACCTGGAGAAGTGGCAACGTCTCAAGATTTATGAATGAAACCTGGGAAAAGTGGCACCGTCTCAAGATTTATGAGTGAAACCTGGGAAAAGTGGCACCGTCTCAAGATTTATGAATGAAACCTGGGAAAAGTGGTAACGTCTCAAGATTTATGAATGAAACTTGGGAAAAGTGGCACGTCTCAAGATTTATGAATGAAACCTGGGAAAAGTGGTAACGTCTCAAGATTTATGAATGAAACCTGGGAAAAGTGGCACCGTCTCAAGATTTATGAATGAAACCTGGGAAAAGTGGCAACGTCTTAAGGTTTATGAATGAAACCTGGGAAAAGTGGCAACGTCTCAAGATTTATGAATGAAACCTGGGAAAAGTGGCAACGTCTCAAGATTTATGAATGAGACCTGGGAAAAAAAGGTAACGTCTCAAGATTTATGAATGAAACCTGGGAAAAGTGGCAACATCTCAAGATTTATGAATGAAACCTAGGAAAAGTGGCAACGTCTCCAGATTTATGAATGAGACCTGGGAAAAAAGGTAACGTCTCAAGATTTATGAATGAAACCTGGGAAAAGTTGCAACGTCTCAACATTTATGAATGAAACCTGGGACAAGTGGTAACGTCTCAAGATTTACGAATGAAACCTGGGAAAAGTGGCAGAGTTTCAAACGTACTACATGGGCCTTATCATTTTACTTTGACTATAGTTATTTGAATGGAAAATCTGTAGATGATAAGACGCATTTTGTATCATATGAGTAGAGACTTGCCAATAACTGACCCCATCCAATTTTAATAAGACCAATAGGTATGTCACTCAGCCAACCCATAATAATGTCAAGCACATGGCTAACCTATTTTACAAAAGTGCCTTACATAATTAATTCAAATGTTAAGATAAAAATAACACAAGAATACGGAATTTAGCGTGTTTTAGGAATAACTTAGTCCCTATTGAAATAAAAAAAAAAATCCAAACTTCTGCCAATTTAGATTAGTACTAGGCAGACGGTGACTTTTACATCCATTCAGCCTCAGATAATCATAGTTGTAGGTTATACCCAACCATACCGATTTATCATCATCTCCTCCTACGCATATGGACGCAAAAGGGCCTCAGTTAGATTTCGCCAGTCGTATCTATCTTGAGCTTTTAATTAAATACTTCTCCATTCATCATCTCCTACTTTACGCTTCATAGTCCTCAGCCATGTTGGCCTGAGTCTTCCAACTCTTCTAGTACATTTGGTGAACTAACCATACAATGATATTTTCTGTCTAATACCATGAAAGCATTAAAATCTGCAAGTAATAAAAGATTTCTGCTTAAATATATTTTAACCAATGTATATCATGATAAATTTCTATCTAAATATATTTATTAACCATGAGGTTATTTCCCATGACAATGGATGAGTAAAGAAACCTGGTCCCGTGAAATATCATTGCATAAACCCCTGGATCATGAATTAACAACTGTGTAGAGAACTAGCAAATGCACACACGCAAACAACAACAACAGCAACAAATGCAGACGTTTCTAGTCCGCTGCAGGACAAAAACCCCAGACATGTCAATTCATGTCTGGGGTTTTAAGCCAGTTTTCTTCACCACGTTGGCAACTGCAGATTGGTGATGGTGGGAGACATTAGTCTGATCGCTCACAGCAAGCCAACCTAGTATGGGTAGCTCTGACTGGTACACCTTTACTAATCATCGCGATACGCAAACCCTTTCACAATGTTGAGGTATCCCCACCTTAACGTGGTGAAAGGGTTCGTTCAAGTATTGCCATGATCAGCAAAGCTGCACTAGTCAGGGCCACCAAAACTAGGTTGGTTAGCTGTGAGAAATCAGACTAAAGTCTCCCACCATCACCAATCCACACTGGCCAGCATGGCTCTGAAAACTTGCCAAACCCAAGACATGAATAAGGACATGTTCGATGACTACAAATAGATGCATTTATTGTTGTATGTATGCACGCATGTATACATTTGGATGCACATGTATACAAACAGAACACTGCATCTGCACATAAACGGCCCCACAAGGCAGCTAGCTCAGCTCGACCATCCTTTTCCCCTTTTGCAATTAAATCGACAATTTCCAACTGAAAACAATAAGAGTTTGGCCCCATCCATCGCCGGCGATATTATTAATAAGAGAAACAGCGTAAAAGTAGATATAGTAAGCAATAACAAGCAACAGAAGAGACAGGTAAAATGACCGGCACATAAAATAGGAGGAGTATAACACCATAAATCTTATAGGAGCCACTAACGGGCTCGCAGGAATATAACTCAGTCCCCCCTCCAATAAAATACATAGGACGCAGAAAATGGGAAACTAACCGCCCAATGATAGGAAAAAAGGCGGAGAAAAAAGATGTGGGGGGTTGGGGGGGGGGGACTTAATAGATTTTCGGTATTATTGCTTTTGAAGTTTTTTGAAAGATTTATTCCGTACGCATTGCAATAAAAGAACACTTGAGAGATTTATTCAAAATGCAATCAGCCATTCTACGTTTCGCCAGTGTCATACCAATGTCCAGTTTTATTGTTTGGAGGGAAATTATTATTATTATTACTTTTAAAATGAAGACTTGGGACACGCACGGTAGGACTCTGGTGTTCACACAATCGTTTCCTCTTTTACTTGTACTGCTAGCTAGTTATTACTGTTTATATCATTATGACAATGGATATTGATTACAAAATTATGTAATTATTTATTTTTGTTATCATATACATACATACACACACACATACACACACACACACACACACACACACACACACACACACACATATATATATATATATATATATATATATATATATATATATATATATATTCTTATACTTGCTCTGTTACCTAGCTATTACTGTTTATATCATTATGACCACTGATGTTGATTGAAAACAATGCAATTAATTATTTTGGCGCGTGTATGTATGTATATGTATATATATGCACATAAATATATATATGTATATATATGTATATATGTATGTATATATATGTGTATATATATACACATATATACATAAATAGATAGCTATTATATTTTATTTTATCAAGACCACTAATATCGATGAAAACCTATATACCTAAGTATTTTCATCATTATTATTATTATTATTATTATTATTATTATTATTATTATTATTATTATTAGTTAAGCTACAATCCTAGACGGAAAAGTAGCATGTTATAATTCCAATGACCCCAAATGAAAAAAAAAATAGCCTTGTGAGGAAAGGAAATAAGGAAATATATAAGCGATTTATGAAAAGTAACATATATATATATATATATATATATATATATATATATATATATACATACACACACACACACACACACACACACACATATATATATATATATATATATATATATATATATATATATATATAAAACATACAATATATTAAGATCAGTAACAACGTTAAAATACATCTGTCATATAAACTATGAAGAGAGACTTACGTCAGCCTGTTCAACATAAAAACATTCGCTGCAAGTTTGGATTTCTGAGGGTTTGAAATCTAAAGATAAATACGGTAATAGGAGAATTATAAAAAGTAAAAAACGGTTGAAATATAAAGATAAATATGACAATATGTGGAATTATAAAGTCCTAAAAGGGTTTGAAATATAAAACAAATATGGTATTAAGTATAACTAGAGGGGCACTCAGCAGAGCACAGACCTCCACCGCAGCTGCTTATTTCTAGACCTTTTGCTCGACCTTGACCTTTGACCTTAACATGTATTAATTGGCGTGGAATTTAATACACTCAAAAATGAACCAAGTTTGAAGTCTCTGTGACAACGATGTCTAAACTTATGTCTGGTTACGTGAATTGGACATTTTCCTTGACCATGACCTTGACCTTTGACCTTGCCCTTCCAAAATTTAATCATTTCCAGCTTTTTGCATAGCAGTTAATTCCTGCAAGTTTCATTACTCCAAGATTAAAAATGTGCCCAGGGGTAAAACAAAACCCCCTTCTAACTTCGTTGGCGGAGGTATTTACGTATAAAAAGTGTCCATAGACGAAAATATCATAGTTGTAAAATCACCAGACGTGGAGAGGGGAAAGGGTTAAAATTTTAGTTTACAAATTATTATTATTATTATTATTATTATTATTATTATTATTTGCTAAGCTACAATGCCAATTGGAAAAGCAGGATGCTATAGGCCCAAGGGTTTCAACAGGGAAAGTAACCCGGTGAGGAAAGGAAATAATGAAATAAACTACATGAGAAGTAATTAACAATAAAATATTTTAGGAACAGTAACATTAAAATAAACCTTTCATATATAAAGTATAAAAACTTGATAAAAATGAATAAACAAGAGGGAGAGAAATAAGATAGGATAGTGTGCTCGAGTGTACCTTCAAGCAAGAGAACTTGGACATGGAACACGTTAATGAAAAGGTCAAAAAGTCATTCGTGAGTGGGAAAGGTCAGGCACAGGCCTTGACGCGATGGAAAATGTCTTAAAGACCGAAGGTCAACAGAAGGTAAACAACAGACCCCACTTTCCATCTAGGATAGAACCAGGGAGCACCAGGCAATAGCCGTTGATCACCTATATACATATATGTTGTGGAGATCTATTGGAAACGTCCCTGCGTGACGATCTACTGGGCTGGGGTTCGAGTCTCACTTAAACTCGATAAATATCTTGTAGTGTCGGCAATCTCAACATCCTTGTGAGTTAAGGATGGGAGTTTGCCTGGTCCTCCCTGGTCCTAACTTGGGTGGAGAGGGGCTTGAGCGCTGATCAGATGCATATATGATCAGTTTCTAGGGCATTGTCCTGCTAGTGTCATTAGTCCTTCCCTCTGCCATTCATGAGTGGAATTTAAAGATTTAAATATGCTTAGAACCATAGTCCATTTTCCACCTATGCTAGAACCAGGGAGAGCCAGGTAATAGCTGCTGAATAACACCGCAGAAAAAATAAATCTTGACCCTTTAACTATCACAGATACAAATTTATTCAACATCTAAGAAATAAAGTCAAGAAATGAATGAATCTAATGTATATTGATAAGACGCCTAAATATTTGCACAGTGAATAATTTGTTGATTTTACTCAAGATTGTTGATAAATTCTTTGTTAATAAATCTTACCCGTGATTTTAAGAAACAATAATACACAGAATTTTTCAAACAATTGAAATAATTAAACTTTATTCAAATATATGACAGACATCAACTTAACCTGACGTAGACTAAGAACAAATGAAGCAGAAAATCAAAATAAAATGGGTGAAAATAAAGCTTTAAAAATAAAAATGTCAAAATTCTTAATAAACACAAAAGCAAAACGTAAACTAAGAACAAATGAAACTAAAAATGAAATATGAGATAATTATGTTTTAAAAAGATAAAATAAAATATATAGATGAAAAACGTAAACTATGAACAAATTAATCTAAAAAAAAAAAATATGAGAAAATTAAGTTTTAAAAAGATAAAAAAAAAATGGCAAAAAATATCTTGAAGACCCATAAAAGAAAATTTCTAAGAATGATGTTCGTAATAAATTCCTCTTAAGACTGGAAAATTGCAACAGGAAAAATTTACTCTATGTAAAGGAAGGAATAAATTTCATGCTTGAAGGATACACAGGATTTCCTCTTTAATTCTTAGGAATTGGAACATTTTAGGGACTTGGAATAGATTCCAATGGAGGGGGGGGGGGTGTAGGAGACGCAATGGCGGACTTCAAGAGTCAATTAGAGAGCTGACATTTATTGGGAAGGATATATATATATATATATATATATATATATATATATATATATATATATATATATATATATATATATATATACTGTATTTACATATATATATATATATATATATATATATATATATATATATATATATATATATACTGTATTTACATATATACATATATATATATATATATATATATATATATATATATATATATATATATATATATACTGTATTTACATATATATATATATATATATATATATATATATTTATATAAATACTCGAGTGCCATATGTAGATGAGATCATGGTGAGGAGTACATGGAGATGGTTTGGGCATGCTCTTCGCACTTCCCAAGAGATTAGTTCACCAAACTTTCAATTGGCCTCCACAAGGCACTAGATGAGTTGGAACATCCAGGTGTACATGGCTTAGGAGTATGAAGCATGAAGTGGGAGGTGATGAATGGAGAAGTACTGATTTAAAAGGTTAGGCTAGAGACGACTGGCGAAATCTAACCAAGGCCCTTTGCGTCAATAGACGTAGGAGGAGATGATGATATACCCTACACTACCTAGACTCAATGTAGTTGCCATGCCCACCTTAAACATATTCTTCATATTTCACTGCAGTTGTAGGGGTTACCAGATACCTTGAATAACCCCTTTATCATAATAAAGGAAGGGTTGCCAGATTACTTAGAGGTCCTTTTCATTACTCCCAGCATCAAGAGGGGGTACCAGACCCCCTTGAGTAACCCCACCCCCTTCAATTCATCCACTAATGCAAGGGATGTGGTTCCCATGTTCTACAGGAATTCCTTCACCATTCACTGCAGGCAATAGCCTCTGCTTAGCCGTTACCAACAAATACATTACTATGGGGTAATTGCCATACCCTTTCACCACTATGGGGTGATTGCCATACCCTTTCACCACTATGGGGTGATTGCCAAACCCTTTCACCACTATGGGGTGATTGCCATACCCTTTCACCACTATGGGGTGATTGCCATACCCTTTCACCACTATGGGGTGATTGCCATACCCTTTCACCACTATGGGGTGATTGCCAAACCCTTTCACCACTATGGGGTGATTGTCATACCCTTTCACCACTATGGGGTGATTGCCATACCCTTTCACCACTATGGGGTGATTGCCAAACCCTTTCACCACTATGGGGTGATTGCCAAACCCTTTCACCACTATGGGCCGATTGCCATACCCTTTCACCACTATGGGGTGATTGCCAAATCCGTTCCCCACAAATACACCTCTATGGGGTGATTGCCATACCCTTTTACCACTATGGGGTGACTGCCAAACCCATTCTCAATAAATACACCACTATGGGGTGATTGCCATACCCTTTTACCACTATGGGGTGATTGCCCTACCCTTTCACCACTATGGGGTGATTGCCATACCC
This sequence comes from Palaemon carinicauda, assembly GCF_036898095.1. NCBI lineage: Eukaryota > Metazoa > Arthropoda > Malacostraca > Decapoda > Palaemonidae > Palaemon > Palaemon carinicauda. Next base: position 47,167,074 of record NC_090743.1, read on the forward strand.
TTTCACCACTATGGGGTGATTGCCAAATCCTTTCACCACTATGGTGTGATTGCCAAACCCGTTCTCAACAAATACACCACTAAGTGGTGATTGCCATACCCTTTTACCACTATGGGGTGATTGCCATACCATTTCACCGCTATGGGGTGATTGCCATACTCTTTTACCACTAAGCTATGGGGGGATTGCCATACCCTTTAACCACTATGGGGTGAGTGCCATACCCTTTCACCACTATGGGGTGATTGCCATACCCTTTCACCACTATGGGGTGATTGCCAAATCCGTTCTCAACAAATACACCACTATGGGGTGATTGCCATACCCTTATACCACTATGGGGTGATTGCCATACCATTTCACCACTATGTGGTGATTGCCATACCCTTTCACCACTATGGCGTGAATGCTATACCCTTTCACCACTATGGGGTGATTGCTATACCCTTTCACCACTATGGGGTGATTGCTATACCCTTTCACCACTATGGGGTGATTGCTATACCCTTTCACCACTATGGGGTGATTGCTATACCCTTTCACCACTATAAGGTGATTGCCCTCCCCGTTCACCACAAATGCATCACTAAGAGGAGATTGTCATATCCCTTCACCACAAATACACCAAAAAGAGGTTGTTGCCATACCCTTACAAAACCCTTTCATAACAAATACACCACTAAGAGTTAGTTGTCGCACTCTTTAGCAAACCCCTACACCAACTAAGCAGGGGAGAGGGAGATTACCAAATCCCCTACAAAATGCCTTCTACTCCCTCCTCCTCCCACTCCCCCTCCAGAGAGGGTTCGGAAAGGAAGGTTTCAGGATTTGCGGTGTGAAATCTCCTAACAATTTATCATTCGAAGCATTTGCATTTTTATTTTTCTGGCGCAACTTCCACGAAGCATTCAAAGGCAAATCTCATTTTTCTTTTGTTTAGGCAAAATGGGTAAACAAAGAATTAAGCAACGAATTGCCTTGTTTTAATCATACTGATGTATTCGGGTAAAAAGGAAGAGGGGAGATGTGTTTTATATATTCGTAATTAAATTTTGCCTCTGTGTAGCAGCAGTGTCTGTTTGTGTGTGTCCCAACTCTGCATTAAGAAATTGTCCTATTGTAGCAACAGCTGTCTTTAATAACTCAGCTTAATGTATTTTAGCCTCATGCAGCTGTATTTCCGCTGCATAAAGTTCCTGATCTTTGGTAGGTCATCTAGATAAAATGTATTTACGGAAAATGACATTTTCTCTCGCACTGTCTGTAAATGACAGCTCCGCATTACGAAATTGTCCCCTTATTGTAGCAACAGCTGCCTTTAATAACTCAGCTTAATGTATCTTAGCCTCATGCAGCTGTATTTCAGCTGCATAAAGTAACAGACCTTGGGTAGCCCATCCAGATAAAATGTATTTATGGAAAATGTATTTCTGGAACAGCTAGACGAAATACCACTACCAGACCTCTCCCACCCACAACAGAAAATTGATTCAAGTGACCCAAACAATCTAATTCATTAGGCCAGCTTGGTCAATGGCCTACGAATACCCATTGACCCATGAACCCATACCCAGTACCACCTCTCCATACCTCCCAAAAGCGCCACCACATCTGAACCCTACTCTCTTTCCTGAAATAACTCAAGGAATTAGACAGCCACCTCTTACAGACATTAGCTGAAGGACCTCCACAGACTAGAAATAAAATATAGACGACCTGCTCCACGGACCCCTCTTTCAAACACCACCTCCCCCTCCCTCTCCTCCCTTAGAACATTCTTTCTCTCTTATCCATACTCCCACTAGAAACAATAAAGAAGAGAAAAAAAGGAAAACACAAAAAATACTCTGAAGTCATAAATCACATTACAAAGCGAGAAACAAAAAGCCTCTTTTTTCTATTTTTTTTCAAGGGGGAGAGAGAGCGTAAAACGGAGTCGTACTCTCTCTCTCTCTCTCTCTCTCTCTCTCTCTCTCTCTCTCTCATGGAGCCAAGAAGACGAGCACATTTAGGACGAAGATAGACAAGCAAGATAAAGGCACGGAGGAGAATAGGAGGTGGAGTGGATGAAACAGCGAACGAAGAGGAATATGTCAAAAGAAGAATAAGTAGGAAATCGAAAAAAAAAAAAACGAACGGGGAAATGAGAAGGAAGGAAGAATGAATGAAATAGCGAATGAAGGGAAGGGAAATATGATAAGTGAAAAATACGCATGAAATCGAAGCAGATATTTTACAACGCCATTGCAAGATCACAAGGTTGAGTACATACGCCAGCGTATGCATAAGTCACCCGGCTATACGCCATGCGGGGTATATAAGTGTGCGTAAGGGGTGATATGTCGGGAGGGAAAGGGGGGGTTAAAGGGGGGGGGGGGGTGGATTATAGAGAGGGAGGGCGAGTTGAAAGCTTGCGTGCGGTGTTGGTGGTGGTCCGGCATACGCCAAAATAATTCACATGGTGGGTTTAATTGTTCTTGGGGTGACGCGGCAACTATAACGAGGCAGTTTATGCTCAGTGTTATTGAGAGAGAGAGAGAGAGAGAGAGAGAGAGAGAGAGAGAGACAGAAGTAGTGGTCTTGATCCTTTGTTTAAATTTGTATTTATGTTAATTCAAGGTACAACTGATGATCTGATATTGCTGGTGCTGAAAATTCTTCTGCCGGCTGAGTGTTCAAACATATAAATATATATATATATATATATATATACATACATATATATATATATATATATATGTATATATGAACACCAGAAGCTGTTACCATAAAATGAATTCCAAGTGGATATATATTCCCAAGATAGAATTCGGTATTAAATGCCTTTCGTGGGTGATATTTACATATATGTATATATATATACATACATATATATATATATATATATATATGTATGTATATATATATGTATATATATATGTGTATATATATACATATATATATATATATATATATGTATGTATATATATATGTATATATATATGTGTATATATATACATATATATATATATATATATATATGATAAATTTTGCGCATTTAGACGTGTTTTTTCATAATCAAATAAGCCATTTATTTTGATACATTAATGTCTGGATTCTCTTACCAACCTCGAGATCAGAGGCCCAAGCGAAACCACTCAGAGAAAATAGCTTCTGACCGGCCGGGATTCGAACCCTGGTCCTGGAAACTTGTAACAACAGTGACCAAGTCATACCATGGTGAGAAGGGTTGTACTTAGGAGAGGGGGAAGGGGAGGGAAGGGTTGAATCTGTGTATCACGTGTGTGCATATCTATCTAAATACTTAGCCGTCATTTTTGACGGATCGAATACACTAACGTATTAAATATACATACATATACACATACATATAAACATGATACATGCGCTTCAAGATGAATAATGAAATTATCAAATTAACTTCACTGGCTGAATATATAGATTAGTTACGTCTCTAGACTGAGAGAGAGAGAGAGAGAGAGAGAGAGAGAGAGAGAGAGAGAGAGAATGAAAGATTTCCCAGGAGTACTAATTATTTCGTATATATTTTATTGTAATATAAATAAAAAATTTTAAACGAGAAATACATAGAATATATCTTAGTATCACTTGCGTTTATTATTTTACTCTCTCTCTCTCTCTCTCTCTCTCTCTCTCTCTCTCTCCTCTCTCTCTCGTTGGTAATATGAATATAAGAACAAGGAGCAGGTAATAAAAGAAAGAAATAATATAAAATAGAGAAAAAGAATAGAGACTTGTTAAAAAACAAACAAAGATACGATAACTGTCGTTTATAAAGCCGATGAAAAAATTTATAAGAAGCAGAATGAAAATAACAAAAAGAAAAATGAATGAGAACAAAATGTAGAAGAAGAAGAAGAAGAAGAATGAAAAAAGGACGCGAATTGTCCTTGGCTTAGATGAAAAGGGGAAACTCGTATATCTCCCAGCGATAATGTGCAGAGAAGCCGGAGAACGACGAGGACCTCTCTCTCTCTCTCTCTCTCTCTCTCTCTCTCTCTCTCTCTGAAGCCGGTGCCATTAAAACAAAATATATGAAGGAAGCCATAAAAAATGAGAGATACCGCGTCTTAGGTATACACCAGCCAGGAGAAGACGCTACCGCTGCTGGAAGGAAGGTGGGAAGGAGTGATTGCCTGGAAGTTGGAAAGGATCGAGTGCCTGGATTCCAGGACAGGATGGAGAGAGAGATGAGAGCTTAGAGGAAAGAATGACAGCCAGGACAGGTCGGTTAAAAGCTTAAGGAGTGAACAGACGAAGAAATTAGACAGCTAACGTGTTCTGAAAGGAGAGTCTGGATTCCAGGACAGGACAAATGGAATGGATCGAATGCCTGGATTCCAGGACAGGACAGAAACAAATATGACAGCTAAGAGGAAGTAGTGACAGCCAGGACAAGTCGATCAAAAGCTTTAGGAATGAACACAAAGAAATTAGACTGCTAATACCTTTTGGAAGGAGGGTCTGACTTCCAGGACAGGCAAAGGGAAAGGATCGAGTGCCTGGATTCCAGGAAAGGACAGAGCCAAAGATGTCAGCTAAGAGGAAGGAGCGACATCCAGCACAGGATGGATAAAACTTTAAAGAGTGAACGAACCTTAAATTAGACGGCCAAAAGCGTCTAAAAGTTCTAAAAGGAGTATCCAGATTCAGATACAGGACAGAGACAAAGAAGACAGCTAAGAGAAGAGAATGGCAGACAGGACAGGTTGGTTAAAAACTTAAGGAGCAAACGGACATAGAAATTAGACAGACGAAATCGTCCGAAAGGAGTGTCAAGACTCCTAAACAGGAGATAAAATAAGTCGCTAGCTATTATTTGTCAGGGGAACAATTTACTCACCGTGGGAAAATATAACCAAGCGTGGGAAAACCAAGGGTTCGAAGAATGATAATGTTTTTCTTGAACCGTTAAACAAATATTTTTAAAATTAAATCCTATTTTACGTGATTTAATGATGTCTGTATATTTAACACAATTCCGATAATGTATGAAAATACTTATTATTGAAGAACATACTTAGATATAGTATGATAAAATAGCCATGAGTTCTATATCATAATGCATCAATAAGTCAGTAAGATAGCTAGTTCAATAAACATACACAATTTTACATATATAATATATATATATATATATATGTATATATATATATGTATATATATATATGTATGTATGTATATATATAAAATTAACCTTTTTGGAAAATCCAGGAAGTGATAGACAGATATCCACAAATTATATTAACTGTATTGTGAGAGAGAGAGAGAGAGAGAGAGAGAGAGAGAGAGAGAGAGAGAGTAGTTATCACAGTTAATTTAAAAAAAATCCTTCATCTCAGTCATAAAGAAAAAAATTGCAATCCAATATTTATCAACACGAAAAACAAACTCAAAACGTTTAAAAAACTCAACAACAAAACTCAAATGTTCCCCATCAAATCCCCCAAACGGCTAATCCTCATCACCTTCCAGTGTAGGGAGAAGCACCCCCTTCCTGGTGTGATGAGGGGCGTAGTAGGGTAAGGGGGGAAGGAAATTGGAGGCTGAAGTTTGAGAGTCTCCAATTACAAAGACATTGTTTCTGCTTAGCATTCGCCAGAGATTTATTCGTCATCTGGTTTGAAACGCCTAACCCTTTGCCCCCCCTAACCCCCAAACTATCCAGTCTCCCCCCCTCCAAATCTTATTCTCCTTTTATAACCCCCCACCTTTCCCTCCTCCCTCTCGCTTTCATAGAATTTGTCTTCGTGCTTCCCATCTTCATCTTTATATCTTCCTCATTTTCTTCGTCTTCCCATTTCTCATTCGGCTCATTTAGGATACGGAGTGCATGCGCGTGTACACACACGTACATATATACACACGCTCACACAAACACACACACATATATACATGTATACATACATCCATACGTCAATAAGATGAAAGTATTAAGTATCAAGTCTTTTCACTTTTCCTTGCGAGTCTATAATACATATTCTATGCTCACCACGTATCAGCTTTCATGATTTCTTAACACACACACACAAACACACACACACACACACACACACACATATATATATATATATACATATGTACATATATATACACACACACACACACACATATATATATATATATATATATATGAAACTATCTGGGTTGACTGGTGGGTGGTATGTTGGGATCGAACCATTACCTGAGAAAAATACAAGATCTATTCTCTAACGCTGGGAATAAAATAATGTTGGATTACCACTCAGATAATGTATACTAACAGTGCACTACCGTATCCTGTATTATGATGATATAAGAAAAAGTCAAAATCACGCACGACAGTATTATTGAGTTTCTTACCACGTTCAATGCTGTCAGGCAATCAACAGTATATTTCTCAGTGCGCGGTAATGCTCTTGCAAACAACAAGAGAGAGAGAGAGAGAGAGAGAGAGAGAGAGAGAGAGAGAGAGAGAGAGAAAATTATTGCCAATTAGTTATATATAACGTAAATCTAATTTCTCGATTTACCGATCTATTTTTTAACTTATCTGACAAAATGTTTAAAACAACCTTTTATTGATATACTTATCTCTGTATATCGATATATTCAACTATCTGTCTATAGATCTAGTTATCTATCTGTCTATCGATATATTCAACTATGAGTTTATCGCTATATTTAACTATCTATCTACCGATATATTTAAGAATCTGCTTTATCGATATATTTAACTATCTGTTTGTCAATATATTCAACTATCTATCTATCGATATATTTAAATATCTGTCTATCTATCTACTTATCTATCTGTCCATCCATATCCATTCTAGTAATATTTCTAATTTTACAATATTCTGTTCGTAATATTTAAATGCTTTACGAAAATCTACCCTCCCTCTCTCTCTCTCTCTCTCTCTCTCTCTCTCTCTCTCTCTCTCTCACACACACACACACATTACCTGTCATCCCACTGATATCTTAACCAAAAACCTCGTTCTCTCTCCGGTCTTTTCTCTCAAACATAAACCTGTCATTGTCTGATTTCTTACCTCTCTCTCTCTCTCTCTCTCTCTCTCTCTCTCTCTCACCTGTCACTCCTCAATTACCCCTTTTTCCTTTCTCCTCACATCCAGACGATAACAGCAAGGATGCAGACCAATGCCATCTTTCTTTCGCCAGGGATGGGAGGGAGGGAGGGAGGGAAGGGGGGGAGGTTGGAAGGGATAGGAGTGGTAGACAACAATAGCCGCTGAGGTTGGTGGTTGGTGCTTTTAAATTCATTATAAATTATCCTCTCTCTCTCTCTCTCTCTCTCTCTCTCTCTCTCTCTCTCACAAATGAAACGGAGGTGTTGTGGCTACAGGGGGGGGGGGGGGGCAGAGCAAAAAGGGGGGTTGTTGAATTTACCACTCAGACATGCTTGGAATACATCAATAAAAGACCCATTATCGCTTACTGCTACCTCTGTTCCCATACCATCTGTCTTTTAGAAATAATACAAGAAAAACATTTATTTGGGAGGTAAAATTATGTATTGAAACTTCGAAAATCAGTTTTATAGTATTGAAATTGTTTTATTTCTTAGACTTCAAAGGGTTTTAGCTTTAAAATTTTTATATTTTCTTAAACATTTAAAAAAAAAAATTTTAACCCTTCAGAAAATTGTTTTTACAGTTATAAAAATTAGATTTATTGTGTTTTTAACTTTAAAAACCAGTTGACAGTATAAATATTTTCTTTTACCCTGTTCATAAAAACAAATTTAAAATGAAAACGTTTTGGGCCATTTCAAAGAAGTTTCATGGTTCATTATGTGAATTATTAATTAAATCAAGTACCTAGGAGATTGCAGACGTGGGGCTGGCAACCTATATATATATATATATATATATGTGTTTGTGTGTGTGTGTGTGTGTGTTATATATATATATACTATATACAGTATATGTATATATTTATTTATATTTATATGTGTGTATATATATATATATATATATATTTACATTTATATGTACATATATATATATATATATATATAAATATATATATATATATATATATACATACTCACAATATACATATGAGTTGTCCCCTGTTAGTAGTTAAACAGAGAGAGAGAGAGAGAGAGAGAGAGAGAGAGAGGGGGGGTGAAAAATCTGCCGTTAAAACAATTATACATGCTTGTTCTCATAACGAAATTAGAACCGAAATTAAGCAAAATATAATATAAAAAATAAAAACAAATTTACAAAACAACACACTATATCCAAATTAGAAAAAATAGAAAAATATATGGAAAAAAAAAGTCTAGCGTTGAATACTCAACCGAAATCATCAGCTTGGAAAAGACCATAAGGAAAATAAATAGAATAACATCCCAAAATACAAAAAATATCTAAAATACAAATAAAAAAGAACGTCTACGGTTAAATATTAAAACAAAATCTGCCAAAGGGAAAAAAAATAGAATCTGGCGAAAAGAACGCAAGTTAAATACAAAAAGAAAGGCAAAACCGCAAATAATAAAAACAGAATATCCCTAAATAAAAAACCTATAATAGAAATAAAAAAAAAAAACGTCTACAGTTAAATATTTAAACGAAATCCTCCAAAGGAAACTAAAAAAAAGAAAAAAAAAAGACAAGAATCTGGCGCAAAGAACGCAAGTTAAAAACAAAAAGGCAAAACCGCAAATAATAAAAATAAAATATCCCAAAATAAAAAACCTAAATTACAAATAGAAAAGAAAGTCTGCAGTTAAATTATTAAACGAAATCCTCCAAAGAAAACTATAAAATAAAAAATAGAAAATCTAGACTCTGGCGCAAAGAACGCACCTTAAAAACAAAAACAAAGGCAAAACCGCCGGGTGTTGAACACCATCAAGCCCAATTGGTCCCGGACACAACCAGCACGCCATAACAAGTGAGACCATAAAACGAAACCTCGGACCAATGAACACTCCTGCTTATACAAAAATAAAATGAGGGGGGGGGGGCGAACACCCCCCAAAAGGAAATAGTTGGGGGGCAACAAAAACCTGATGCAGGGAAAGACCTCTTGAAGGTATAAAAAAAAAAAAAAAAAAAAAAAAGAGGATGGCAAGAGGGGGGTTCACCAGTGAGGGAAAGGGGGGGTAGGTATGAAAAAGGGAGAGGGAGGGAGTGAAGGGAGGTATAAAATAGGGAGAGAGAGTGAGGGTATGCAAGGGGGATGGAGGGCAGTCCAAAGAGGTGAGTTCCCTGCCCTTGTATCCCCCTCCCTAAGACCTCTTGGAGGTAAAAGAAAAAAAAAATATGGGGAGGGTCCCCCAGCGAGGGAAAGGGGAGGTACGAAAAAGGAGGGAGGAAGGTGAATGGTCTACCAGCAAGGGGGAAGGGAGGAGGTTTAAAGGGGGAAAGGAGAGAGGGGAGGGAGGGACATAAAAGAACTTCTGTTGAGGGATCCCATCTACTTCGCGGCAGTTTCGTGACCAGTGGTAACAATGGGCGAAAATGGCGCCCACCAATACATAAACACGATTAACGAAAGCGCGCCCGCACTCTGTGTATATATATCGGGAGGAGGGTATTGTGGGAAAACTGAGGGAGGGTGTGGGCGTGGGTGTGGGTGTGGGGTCTACCTCGACGCATATCTGTAGGAAAGGCGATTAAGTGTATTTTTAATTTTTTGTATTTATACTTATCTGTCAGATATGTTTGGTTTCTGCTGAGAATGCTTTTCTGAACTATCCATCAATATATACAAATACTAGTGTACGTGACCCGTCAAAATTGGCGGGCCAAATATTCATATAAATATGCACACAAAGATTGAACCCTTCCCACCCACTCCACCTATCCTAATGTATGACGACTCCCCTCCCCCCCTTACCGAGTGACAGCGAGAGACCGAGTAATCATACGTCTGGCAGTGCAGCTGGGAGTGACAGGATAATGTAACATATATATATATATATATATATATAAAGAGAGAGAGAGAGAGAGAGAGAGAGAGAGAGAGAGAGAGAGACTTGCTTTATATTATATAGAAGATTTAGATATATATATATCCCTTTCTGATATACGTTTCGCCATAATCAGCAAAGCTGTATTGGACAGGGCCACCCATACTATGTTGGTTTGCTATGAGCGGTCAGACTAAAGTCTTCCACCATCACCAATCCGCAGTGGCCAGCGTGGTGATGAAAATAGCCGAACACTAGACATGAATAAGGATACGTTTGGGGCATTTGTCCTGCCGTGGACCAGAAACAAGTATAATTGTTGTTGTTGTTGTTGTTGTATGTGTATATATATGTGTATATATACACATATATATGTATATATATATACATATATATATATATATATATATATGTATATATATACATATATATATACACATATACACACACACATATATATATATATATATATATGTGTGTGTGTGTGTGTATGCGTGCGTGTTTGTATGTGTGTGTGATTATAGAGAGTGGGGGAGAGTTTAGCCAGTTAGATAAACACTTTCACTGACTTTTCACTGAATAAGAAAAGACAGCAAGAGAATTTGAAAAGGAAATAAACTATTAACGATATTCCTTCTAAATAACCCTACATAAAAACAATTACCTATTATGATTATCTCCTAATTCCTATGTTGCTATTGGATTAATGTTTCATAAGGAAAGCCTTAATTTTGTTCATCTCTGTAACCCACAATGGTCGACCGATACTCAGGTACATGATTCAAGGAGGTTGACATCTTGTAGTATTGTTTGCATCATCAGGAGATCCGGTTTTAAGGTAAAATAAAAGACCTTAATTGGAAGAAAAAATCAGGAAAATCAAAGATGCTCAGGTGTTGAAAATTCAGAAAAGCCTTCAGAAAAAGAAAGAATAAAAAACAGAAGTAAAAAAGAGTTCAGGAAAAAGGACAAAGTTAAAAAAAATAATAAATAAAAAACAGAAGGAAAAGAGTTCAGGAAAAAGGCCAAAGATGAAAAAAAAAAATATTGTACTAAAAATATCAGGAAAGTTCAGAAAGAAAAAAGGATATTCAGAAAAGAAGAAAATTCCGTATTAAGAAAAATAATCATGAAAACTATAGTTTCAGAAAATAAGTAGAAAATCAAAAAGAAAAAAAAAAGAAAGAGAGTTCAAACACAACACGCGCCAAAGTTCGACGTTGAGACCCAATATTGTCATTTAAAAGGCAAATTCCAACTTGGTGAAATAGTGACTCTTTCTTTTTTTCCTTTTTTATATATGAAATTCTCACTACCACACAAGAGACGGACTCTCTTTCATCAATGAAAACAATGTTGCCACATCAGAAACGCTCATTCGGGGGCAAGCGTTATATTGCAGTGTGTCCGTGCTGGAAACGTTTTGATTTGGTAATATTGGAAGGGGCAGTATCTGTAGTGATAATTCATTTTAACGGTATCAATGTTTTTTCGGAAACGTTTATAATAGTCACACTATAAAATACTACATTATAAAAAAAAAATTATGAAAAAGTAATAATACGAAGAAAACAAAACATTTTATTGTTTGAATTGTTTTTATTTTTGCAAATGTTTATAATAATCACACTACAAAATACTAGATAATAAAAAAACATGAAAAATTAGGGATACGAAGAAATAAAAACGTTTTATTGTTTAAATTCAATCTTTATTCGAAAACGTTTATAATGATCCCACCAAAATACTAATTATAAAAAACATAAAAAAAGAAGAAAAACGAAGAAATCAAAACGTTTTATTGTTTAAATTCAATCTTTATTCGAAAACGTTTATAATGATCACACCAAAATACTAATTATAAAAAACATAAAAAAGAAGAAAAACGAAGAAATCAAAACGTTTTATTATCTAAATTCTGTTATTTTCGGAAAGGGTTATAATGACCACACTACAAAAATACTAAATAATGAAAAAAACTAGATTTTGAAAAATTAGATTTTGAAAAATTAAATTCTATAACGTTTTCAGAAAAAATAAGCAATCACATTACAAAATACTAGATTAACCACTAAACTATGAATTCAATCTTCACTTTTAAATTAGGTCATAACTTCCCCTGTTAATTTCATCTGATATCTGTATGAATCCCATAATAATTCAATTCGTATATGAAAGTTATAGAACATTATACTCCAGTTCACTGGTTCCCAAACTTATATCTGCCATTCCCCATTCCAACCATTGAGATTTTTAATAATGTACAAATAT
>NC_090743.1:47179796-47184796 GCF_036898095.1 Palaemon carinicauda
AACGAACACACATGTATACATTAGTTATTTAACCGCGAATAGACAATGACTATGATATCTCATTCTCATAGCCTCTGTGCCATGGCCTTCCACTGTCTTCGGGTAGAGTTCTCTTCCCTGCGGGTATAATCGGTCACATTATTCTAACATATCTCTTCCTCTTGCTTTTGTTTAATGTTTATGATTTATATATGAAAGCTTGATTTTGATGTTACTGTTCTTGAAATATGTTATTTTGATTGTTCATTACGACTCCTGTAATTTAATCATTTCCTTATTCCCTTTCCTCACTGGGCTATTTTTTTACCTGTTGGAGTCCTTGGGCTTGTAGCATCCTGTTTTTCCAACTAGGGTTGTGGCTTGGATGATGATGATGATAATAATAATAATAATAATAATAATAATAATAATAATAATAATAATAATTCAAGCATCCACGTTATTGTCAACATAAAGTTATCCAAGTATAAGAAATTGAGTCTTCTGGAATCCTTTTTAAGAGTATATGTGAATCGAAGGCAATTTCTATTTTGTGTTACAGTTTCTCTTCGGTATTTTCAATTATTCTGAAACCATGGATGACTTTCGGTTGAGTAATACCAGTTTATTCGGTATATTTCCCAATATAACGATGCTGATGTTGTTCGTTTCAAGTAAGATTGATAAAATGGTCGATTAAAAAAAAAAAATTGGTAATAGAATAATTAGAAAAAAAAAGATTGGTAATAGGATCATTGAACATTTTAAAAATTAAAACAAAAGGATTGCCAATAGGGTAATTGAAAAGTGAAAGTGTAGGATTGAAAAGTTTATAAGTAAGATTGGAAATTAAAAGGATAATGAAATATTATGATGACTCATGTGATTTTACTTTCATATTGAGGAAACACGTTGTTCACACACACACACACACACACACACACACACATATATATATATATATATATATATATATATATATATATATATATATATATATATATACATATATATATATATAGATAGATAGATAGATAGATATAGATATATAATTATATATATATATGTATGTAAATATATATATATACTGTATGTGTGTGTGAAAAACTTTACATCAAACTATTATAAATATTTTCATTTGAAGTTGAATATGGTTATTTTTGCTATTTAATGACATAGGTTTTGTATATTTATAGTAGTATTCTCTTAGGAGATCTATTTGAAATTTGCGTATAGAGAAAATGAGTGGAAAATATTAAAAAAAAAAAATTATTTAAATCTTCAAAAAAAAAAGGAAAAATAAAAAAATAGATAAACTATAGTAATGGATAATGAATATAAGATATCTTAAGATCTCGATTTGAATTTAATTTATAATATGAGAGGAAAATATGAAGCAGAATCATTTTTTGTCGATGCAAAATCTTCTAAAATAAATTGGAAAACAGGAAGGTTTTTTTAAACGTCAGTTAAAGGTGGAAAAAAAATAAGGAAATTTTCATTGTAACTAATTAATTTAATTGAAATTAATGTATAGAGAAATATTTTTATTTGGAAATAAGGATATTAGGAATAAGATAAACTATATTAATGAATATAAACTATCTTATCATCTCAGTTTGAAACTGATGTCTAGAGAAAAAGAATAGAAAAATGAAGGAAAAACATTTTTATTTGAAAAAAAAAATCTTCCAATATAGAAAAAAAATGGTCTGTTGAAAAGTGGAAAAAAGGATTTTTTTTCATTATCTATTTGAAATATAATGATTAATACAAAATATAAAAAAATAGTACTAAGAGAAAATTCAAAAAAAAAAAAAAAGATGAAAAAGGGTCAGTTAAAATTGAGGAAAAATATTTTTTCTTTGTATCTATTTGAAATATGATATTGAATATGAAATATATAGATTAATATGAAGAGAAATTAAGCGGAAAAAAGGAAGCAAAATATTATTGGAAAAAGAAATCTTAAAAAAAAAAAAAGTGAAAAGGGGTCAGTTAAAAGTGAGAAAAAATATTTATTTTTTATTTGTATCTATTTGAAATATGATATTGAATATGAAATATATAGATTAATATTTTGAGAAAATAAGCAGAAAAAAGGAAGCAAAATATTTAAAAATGAAATCTTAAAAAAAAAAAATAAAGTTAAAAAGGGTCAGTTAAAAGTGAGAAAAATTTTTTTTTGTATCTATTTGAATACGATAATGAATATGGAATATAAAAATTAATATGAAGAGAAATTAAGCGGAAAAAGGAAGCAAAATATTATTTGAAAATGAAATCTTGAATAAAGGGTGAAAAAAAAATCAGTTAAAAACGCGTTGTTGGAAAAAAAAACCATCACACAGGTAGTCATCTAGGGAAAAGGAATTGTATTCCCAGGTCGCACGTGTGGAAAACCGAGTCCCGGCACCTGTACTTAATTAAAAAACCAAACGACTGACCGTTCCTCTTGTCCGGATACCAAAAAGAGCCGTTGATTTGCCTCCACCAATATGGATATGATATTTACCTGTGGCCTTTTCACAGGGCTGACATTGACTCTGTAACACCCGAGCGAAAAGAAAATGTTTTTTTACCTCTCGCTCTCTCTCTCTCTCTCTCTCTCTCTCTCTCTCTCTCTCTGGATGGATGGATGGACTTGCATGAAGTAATTATTTCAGTTCTCTCTCTCTCTCTCTCTCTCTCTCTCTCTCTCTCTCTCTCTCTCTCTCTCTCTCTCTCTCTCTCTGAACTTATTATTTTAGTTTTCTCTCCAACTTTCGTGAAACCATAATTTCAATTCCCTCTACTTCCATGAAATAATATCAGTCTCTCTCTCTCTCTCTCTCTCTCTCTCTCTCTCTCTGAACTTACCATTTTTCTCTCAACTTTTGTGAAACAATAATTTTAGTTCTCTCTGATCACATAAAGTAATAATTTCCGTTTCTCTCTCTCCTCTCTCCCTCTCTCCTCCCTCTCTCCTCTCTCTCTCTCTCTCTCTCTCTCTCTCTCTCTCTCTCTTAAGAAATGTCCTCTGTTTTTGTCTCCAGTTTCCGCCTATTTATCACTAATATTATTACTTGTAGTATGAGCATAAATATCTACAGCTCACCTTACGCGGAGCACTGTACGCATTATTTAAGGGTCTTTGCATAGTTTCATCGGCCTCCTATCTGCACTTACTATTGTCTTTCTCCTTAGTTTTCCTAGCTAGGACTAGGCGGTCCAGGAAATGGCTGGTAGATCAATAGGCTGCTAAATTTCACAAGGATGGTAAGGTTCAGACACTACAAGAAACTATCGAGCTTGAGCTAGTCTCGAACACGAGTGCAGCAGATCGCTAGGCAGGGACGTTTCCAATAGGCTAGCCGCACGTAACCGTCAGTTTATGATGGTAATATTAATCAACTAAAAGGGCACTCAGTAGAGCGCAGACCTCTACCACGGCATCTTATTTTTCGATTTTAGCTTGACCTTGACTTTGGCCTTTGACCTTAACATGTATCTATTGGCGTGGATTTTCGTACACTTAAATATTGTCTCTCTGACAACGATGTCCAAACTTATGGCTGAGTACGTGAATTGGACATTTTGCTTTACCGTGACCTTGACCGAAAACCTTGACCTTCTTAAATTCAATAATTTCCCGATTCTTACGTAAGAGTTAATCCCTGCAAGTTTCATTACGATTAAAATCTAAGTCAGGAAGCTGTTCACAAATACACAAACACAAGTACACAAGCAGGGGCGAAAACATAACCTCCTTTCAACTTCGTTGGTGGAGGTAATGATGGAGGTTATATTATTATCTGTTGATGATAGATAATAGCAAGGATAGTAATGCCAGTTGCAGAGACATTATTCGTATTAATTAGAATAATACAAAGCAAATGTTTTATTAAATTTGTCATACAGAAATGAAATTAGCTCCATGGTGGACGATTGTATAATTAGCAGTGGGAAGCAAATACTCTAGGTATAAGAGGTTGATGGTATTACAGTAACGTAAAAAAAGATTTATAATGACTTCTTAAAACACCGTGTTTTTATTACTCTTTCATAGATACTCCAATGTGTGTGTATATATATATATATATATATATATATATATATATATATATATATATATATATATATATATATATACGTATGTATGTGTGCATATATACACTATATTAAACAATTGCCTATTCAAATCCTTACATTATAAAATAGATGTAAATCATATATATATATATATATATATATATATATATATATATATATATATATATATATATATATATATACATACATATACAGTATTAAAGAATTGTCACTTAAAATAATTACAATGTTGCCTTAAGATTATTCAGTCCAAATTGTATTGTGTAAAGTCATCTGTATGCAATTAGAATCAGCGTCTACATTTGAAAGCAATGCTGCTAAAAACGAGTTTTCCTTGGAGGAGTTTGATTAACATTAACAACAGCAACAAGTTCTTTTCATAATAAAAAGAGTGCTGAACATATCAGTGATGATTCCAACGAGAACACCCCAAAATCAAACCATTTCTCTCTAATCTTGGGTAGTGCCGTAGCCTCTGTACCATGCTCTGTACCACCGTCTAGTATTAGAGTTATTTTGCTTCAGGGTATACTCAGGTACACTACTACAGTATACTATTTTGCATTATATCCTTTCCTCACTGGGCTATTTTCCCTGTTGGGGCCCTTAGGCTTATAGCATCATGCTTTTCCAACTAGGGATGTAGCTTACCTAGTAATAATGATAATAATACTATTAGAAAATAATATAAATGACAGTTATTATTATTATTATAATTAATATTATTATTAATATTATTATTATTATTATTATTATTATTAGCTAAGCTACAACCTTACCTAGAAAAGCCGATGCTGTAAGCCCATGGACTCCAATAACGAAAAATAGCTCAGTGAAGAAAGGAATTAAATAAAAGATATAAGAAAAAATGAATAATCAAAATAAAATATTTTAAAAACATTAACAGCATTGAAACAGATATTTCATAT
>NC_090743.1:47489796-47567296 GCF_036898095.1 Palaemon carinicauda
GGGCTGACTAATCTCCTCCCTTTTGCTCTGTGAGAGTCAAGTTTGACTCATTGGGCTGACTAATCTCCTCCCTTTTGCTCTGTGAGAGTCAAGTTTGACTCATTGGGCTGACTAATCTCCTCCCTTTTGCTCTGTGTGAGTCAAGTTTGACTCATTGGGCTGACTGATCTCCTCTCCTTTTGCTCTGTGAGAGTCAAGTTTGACTCATTGGGCTGACTGATCTCTCCCTTTTGCTCTGTGAGAGTCAAGTTTGACTCATTGGGCTGACTGATCTCCTCCCTTTTGCTCTGTGAGAGTCAAGTTTGACTCATTGGGCTGACTGAATCTCCTCCCTTTTGCTCTGTGAGAGTCAAGTTTGACTCATTGGGCTGACTAATCTCCTCCCTTTTGCTCTGTGAGTCAAGTTTGACTCATTGGGCTGACTAATCTCCTCCCTTTTGCTCTGTGAGAGTCAAGTTTGACTCATTGGGCTGACTAATCTCCTCCCTTTTGCTCTGTGAGAGTCAAGTTTGACTCATTGGGCTGACTAATCTCCTCCCTTTTGCTCTGTGAGAGTCAAGTTTGACTCATTGGGCACTGAATCTCCTTCCCTTTTGCTCTTGTGAGAGTCAAGTTTGACTCATTGGGCTGACTAATCTCCTCCCTTTTGCTCTGTGAGAGTCAAGTTTGACTCATTGGGCTGACTAATCTCCTCCCTTTTGCTCTGTGAGAGTCAAGTTTGACTCATTGGGCTGACTATCTCTCTTTTGCTCTGTGAGAGTCAAGTTTGACTCATTGGGCTGACTATCTCCTCCCTTTTGCTCTGTGAGAGTCAAGTTTGACTCATTGGGCTGACATCATCTCCTTTTTGCTCTGTGAGAGTCAAGTTTGGACTCATTGGGCTGACTGATCCCCTCCCTTTTGCTCTTGAGAGTCAAGTTTACTCATTGGGCTGACTGATCTCCTCCCTTTTGCTCTGTGAGAGTCAAGTTTGACTCATTGGGCTGACTGATCTCCTCCCTTTGCTGTGTGAGAGTCAAGTTTGACTCATTGGGCTGACTGATCTCCCTTTTTCTGTGTGAGAGTCAAGTTTGACTCATTGGGCTGACTGATCTCCTCCCTTTTCTCTGTGAGAGTCAAGTTTGACTCATTGGGCTGACTGATCTCCTCCCTTTTGCTCTGTGAGAGTCAAGTTTGACTCATTGGGCTGACTGATCTCCTCTTTTGCTCTGCTGTGAGAGTCAAGTTTGACTCATTGGGCTGACTGATCTCCCTTTTGCTCTGTGAGAGTCAAGTTTGACTCATTGGGCTGACTGATCTCCTCCCTTTTGCTCTGTGAGAGTCAAGTTTGACTCATTGGGCTGACTGATCTCCCTTTTTCTCTGTGAGAGTCAAGTTTGACTCATTGGGCTGACTGATCTCCTCCCTTTTGCTCTGTGAGAGTCAAGTTTGACTCATTGGGCTGACTGATCTCCTCCCTTTTGCTCTGTGAGAGTCAAGTTTGACTCATTGGGCTGACTGATATCCTCCCTTTTGCTCTGTGAGAGTCAAGTTTGACTCATTGGGCTGACTAATCTCCTCCCTTTTGCTCTGTGAGAGTCAAGTTTGACTCATTGGGCTGACTAATCTCTTCTCTTTTGCTCTGTGAGAGTCAAGTTTGACTCATTGGGCTGACTAATCTCCTCCCTTTTGCTCTGTGAGAGTCAAGTTTGACTCATTGGGCTGACTTAATCTCCTCCCTTTTGCTTGTGAGAGTCAAGTTTGACTCATTGGGCTGACTGATCTCCTCCCTTTTGCTCTGTGAGTCAAGTTTGACTCATTGGGCTGACTGATCTCCTCTCCTTTTGCTCTGTGAGAGTCAAGTTTGACTCATTGGGCTGACTGATCTCCTCCCTTTTCTCTGTGAGAGTCAAGTTTGACTCATTGGGCTGACTGATCTCCTCCCTTTTGCTCTGTGAGAGTCAAGTTTGACTCTTGGGCTGACTAATGTTATCCCTTTTGCTCTGTGAGAGTCAAGTTTGACTCATTGGGCTGACTAATCTTCCCTTTTGCTTCTGTGAGAGTCAAGTTTGACTCATTGGGCTGACTAATCTCCTCCCTTTTGCTTTGTGAGAGTCAAGTTTGACTCATTGGGCTGACTAATCTCCTCCTTTTGCTCTGTGAGAGTCAAGTTTGACTCATTGGGCTGACTAATCTCCTCCTTTTGCTTCTTTGAGAGTCAAGTTTGACTCATTGGGCTGACTAATCTCCTCCCTTTTGCTCGGTGAGAGTCAAGTTTGACTCATTGGGCTGACTAATCTCCCCCTTTTCTCTGTGAGAGTCAAGTTTGACTCATTGGCTGACTAATCTCCTCCCTTTTGCTCTGTGAGAGTCAAGTTTGACTCATTGGGCTGACTGATCCTCCCCTTTTGCTTTGTGAGAGTCAAGTTTGACTCATTGGGCTGACTGATCTCCTCCCCTTTTCTCTGTGAGAGTCAAGTTTGACTCATTGGGCTGACTGATCTCCTCCCCTTGCTCTGTGAGAGTCAAGTTTGACTCATTGGGCTGACTGATCTCCTCCCTTTTTCTGTGTGAGTCAAGTTTGACTCATTGGGCTGACTGATCTCCTCCCTTTTCTCTGTGAGAGTCAAGTTTGACTCATTGGGCTGACTGATCTCCTCCCTTTTGCTCTGTGAGAGTCAAGTTTGACTCATTGGGCTGACTGATCTCCTCCTTTTGCTCTGTGAGAGTCAAGTTTGACTCATTGGGCTAACTAATCTCCTCCCTTTTTCTGTGTGTGAGTCAAGTTTGACTCATTGGGCTGACTGATATCTCCCTTTTCTCTGTGAGAGTCAAGTTTGACTCATTGGGCTGACTGATCTCCTCCCTTTTGCTCTGTGAGAGTCAAGTTTGACTCATTGGGCTGACTGATCTCCTCCCTTTGCTCTGTGAGAGTCAAGTTTGACTCATTGGGCTGACTATCTCCCCCTTTTGCTCTGTGAGAGTCAAGTTTGACTCATTGGGCTGACTAATCTCCTCCTTTTGCTCTGTGAGAGTCAAGTTTGACTCATTGGGCTGACTAATCTCGTCCCCTTTTGCTCTGTGAGAGTCAAGTTTGACTCATTGGGCTGACTAATCTCCTCCCCTTTTGCTCTGTGTGAGTCAAGTTTGACTCATTGGGCTGACTAATCTCCTCCCTTTTGCTCTGTGAGAGTCAAGTTTGACTCATTGGGCTGACTAATCTCCTCCCTTTTGCTTTGTAGAGTCAAGTTTGACTCATTGGGCTGACTAATCTCCTTTCCCTTTTGCTCTGTGAGAGTCAAGTTTGACTCATTGGGCTGACTATTCCTCCCTTTGCTCTGTGAGAGTCAAGTTTGACTCATTGGGCTGACTGATCTCCTCCCTTTTGCTCTCTGAGAGTCAAGTTTGACTCATTGGGCTGACTGATCTCCTCTTTTGCTCTGTGAGAGTCAAGTTTGACTCATTGGGCTGACTGATCTCCTCCCTTTTGCTCTGTGAGAGTCAAGTTTGACTCATTGGGCTGACTGATCTCCTCCCTTTTGCTCTGTGAGAGTCAAGTTTGACTCATTGGGCTGACTGATCTCCTCCCTTTTGCTCTGTGAGAGTCAAGTTTGACTCATTGGGCTGACTGATCTCCTCCCTTTTGCTCTGTGAGAGTCAAGTTTGACTCATTGGGCTGACTGATCTCCTCCCTTTTGCTCTGTGAGAGTCAAGTTTGACTCATTGGGCTGACTGATCTATCTTTTGCTCTGTGAGAGTCAAGTTTGACTCATTGGGCTGACTGATCTTCCTCCCTTTTGCTCTGTGAGAGTCAAGTTTGACTCATTGGGCTGACTGATCTTCCTCCCTTTTGCTCTGTGAGAGTCAAGTTTGACTCATTGGGCTGACTGATCTCTCCCTTTTGCTCTGTGAGAGTCAAGTTTGACTCATTGGGCTGACTAATCTCCTCCCTTTTTCTGTGAGAGTCAAGTTTGACTCATTGGGCTGACTGATATCTCCCTTTTCCTCTGTGAGAGTCAAGTTTGACTCATTGGGCTGACTGATCTCCTCCCTTTTGCTCTGTGAGAGTCAAGTTTGACTCATTGGGCTGACTGATCTCCTCCCTTTTGCTCTGTGAGAGTCAAGTTTGACTCATTGGGCTGACTGATCTCCTCCCTTTTGCTCTGTGAGAGTCAAGTTTGACTCATTGGGCTGACTAATCTCCTCCCTTTTGCTCTGTGAGAGTCAAGTTTGACTCATTGGGCTGACTAATCTCCTCCCCTTTTGCTCTGTGAGAGTCAAGTTTGACTCATTGGGCTGACTAATCTCCTCCCCTTTTGCTCTGTGTGAGTCAAGTTTGACTCATTGGGCTGACTAATCTCCTCCCTTTTGCTCTGTGAGAGTCAAGTTTGACTCATTGGGCTGACTAATCTCCTCCCTTTTGCTCTTGTGAGAGTCAAGTTTGACTCATTGGGCTGACTATCTCCTCCCTTTTGCTTTGTGAGAGTCAAGTTTGACTCATTGGGCTGACTATTCTTCTCCCTTTTGCTCTGTGAGAGTCAAGTTTGACTCATTGGGCTGACTGATCTCCCTTTTGCTCTGTGAGAGTCAAGTTTGACTCATTGGGCTGACTGATCTTCCCTTTTGCTCTGTGAGAGTCAAGTTTGACTCATTGGGCTGACTGATTTCCTCCCTTTTGCTCTGTGAGAGTCAAGTTTGACTCATTGGGCTGACTGATCTCCTCCCTTTTGCTCTGTGAGAGTCAAGTTTGACTCATTGGGCTGACTGATCTCCTCCCTTTTGCTCTGTGAGAGTCAAGTTTGACTCATTGGGCTGACTGATCTCCTCCCTTTTGCTCTGTGAGAGTCAAGTTTGACTCATTGGGCTGACTGATCTCCTCCCTTTTGCTCTGTGAGAGTCAAGTTTGACTCATTGGGCTGACTGATCTCCTCCCTTTTGCTCTGTGAGAGTCAAGTTTGACTCATTGGGCTGACTGATCTCCTCCCTTTTGCTCTGTGAGAGTCAAGTTTGACTCATTGGGCTGACTAATCTCCTCCCTTTTGCTCTGTGAGAGTCAAGTTTGACTCATTGGGCTGACTAATCTCCTCCCTTTTGCTCTGTGAGAGTCAAGTTTGACTCATTGGGCTGACTAATCTCCTTCCTTTTGCTTTGTGAGAGTCAAGTTTGACTCATTGGGCTGACTATCTTCTCCCTTTGCTCTGTGAGAGTCAAGTTTGACTCATTGGGCTGACTGATCTCCCTTTGCTCTGTGAGAGTCAAGTTTGACTCATTGGGCTGACTGATCTCCTCCCTTTTGCTCTGTGAGAGTCAAGTTTGACTCATTGGGCTGACTGATCTCCTCCCTTTTGCTCTGTGAGAGTCAAGTTTGACTCATTGGGCTGACTAATCTCCTCCCTTTTGCTCTGTGAGAGTCAAGTTTGACTCATTGGGCTGACTGATCTCCTCCCTTTTGCTCTTGAGAGTCAAGTTTGACTCATTGGGCTGACTGATCTCCCTTTTGCTCTGTGAGAGTCAAGTTTGACTCATTGGGCTGACTAATCTCTCCCTTTTGCTCTGTTGAGAGTCAAGTTTGACTCATTGGGCTGACTAATCTCCTCCCTTTTGCTCTGTGAGAGTCAAGTTTGACTCATTGGGCTGACTGATCTCCTCCCTTTTGCTCTGTGAGAGTCAAGTTTGACTCATTGGGCTGACTGATCTCCTCTTTTGCTCTGTGAGAGTCAAGTTTTACTCATTGGGCTGACTGATCTCTCTCTTTTGCTCTGTGAGAGTCAAGTTTGACTCATTGGCTGACTGATTATCTCCTTTTTGCTCTGTGAGAGTCAAGTTTGACTCATTGGGCTGATTATCTCCTCCTTTTGCTCTGTGAGAGTCAAGTTTGACTCATTGGGCTGACTAATCTCCTCCCTTTTGCTCTGTGAGAGTCAAGTTTGACTCATTGGGCTGACTAATCTCCTCCCTTTTGCTCTGTGAGAGTCAAGTTTGACTCATTGGGCTGACTAATCTCCTCCCTTTTGCTCTGTGAGAGTCAAGTTTGACTCATTGGGCTGACTGATCTCCCTCCCCTTTTGTCTGTGAGAGTTCAAGTTTGACTATTGCGCTGACTGATCTCCTCCCCTTGCTCTGTGAGAGTCAAGTTTGACTCATTGGGCTGACTGATCTCCTCTCTTTTTCTGTGAGAGTCAAGTTTGACTCATTGGGCTGACTAATCTCCTCACTTTTCTCTGTGAGAGTCAAGTTTGACTTATTGGGCTGACTGATCTCCTCCCTTTTGCTCTGTGAGAGTCAAGTTTGACTCATTGGGCTGACTGATATCCTCCTGTTTGCTCTGCGAGAGTCAAGTTTGACTCATTGGGCTGACTAATCTTCTCCCTTTTTCTGTGTGAGAGTCAAGTTTGACTCATTGGGCTGACTGATCTCGACCCTTTTCCTCTGTGAGAGTCAAGTTTGACCCATTGGGCTGACTGATCTTCTCCCTTTTGCTCTGTGAGAGTAAAGTTTGACTCATTGGGCTGACTGATCTCCTCCCGTTTGCTCTGCGAGCGTCAAGTTTGACTCGTTGGGTTAACTAATCTCCTCCCTTTTGCTCTGTGTGAGTCAAGTTTGACTCATTGGGCTGACTAATCTCCTCTTTTTGCTCTGTGAGAATCAAGTTTGACTCATTGGGCTGACTAATCTCCTCCCCTTTTGCTTGGAGAGTCAAGTTTGACTCATTGGCTGACTAATATCCTCCCTTTTGCTCTGTGTGAGTCAAGTTTGACTCATTGGGCTGACTGATCTCCTCTGCTTTTGCTCTTTGAGAGTCAAGTTTGACTATTGGGCTGACTATTCTTCTCCCCTTTTGCTTCTGTGAGAGTCAAGTTTGACTCATTGGGCTGAATAATCTCCTCCCTGTTGCTTTGTGAGAGTAAAGTTTGACTCATTGGGCTGACTAATCTCTACTTTTGCTCTGTGGTGTCAAGTTTGACTCATTGGGCTGACTAATCTCCTCCTTTCGATCTGTGAGTCAAGTTTGACTCATTGGGCTGACTAATCTCCTCCCTTTTGCTCTGTGAGAGTCAAGTTTGACTCATTGGGCTGACTAATCTCCTCCTTTTGCTCTGTGAGAGTCAAGTTTGACTCATTGGGCTGACTAATCTCCTCCCTTTTGCTCTTTAAGAGTCAAGTTTGACTCATTGCGCTGACTGATCTCCTCCCCTTTGCTCTGTGAGAGTCAAGTTTGACTCATTTGGCTGACTATCTCCTCCCCTTTTGCTGTGTGAGAGTCAAGTTTGACTCATTGGCTGACTGATCTCCCTTTTTCTGTGTGAGAGTCAAGTTTGACTCATTGGGCTGACTGATCTCCTCCCTTTTGTCTGTGAGAGTCAAGTTTGACTCATTGGGCTGACTGATCTCCTCCCTTTTGCTCTGTGAGAGTCAAGTTTGACTCATTGGGCTGACTGATCTCTCCTTTTGCTCTTGCTCTGTGAGAGTCAAGTTTACTCATTGGGCTGACTGATCTCCCTTTTGCTCTGTGAGAGCAAGTTTGACTCATTGGGACTGATCTCCTCCCTTTTGCTCTGTGAGAGCAAGTTTGACTCATTGGGCTGACTGATCTCCTCTTTTTCTCTGTGAGAGTCAAGTTTGACTCATTGCTGACTGATCTCCTCCCTTTTGCTCTGTGAGAGTCAAGTTTGACTCATTGGGCTAGACTGATCTCCTCCCTTTTGCTCTGTGAGAGTCAAGTTTGACTCATTGGGCTGACTGATATCCTCCCTTTTGCTCTGTGAGAGTCAAGTTTGACTCATTGGGCTGACTAATCTCCTCCCTTTTGCTCTGAGAGAGTCAAGTTTGACTCATTGGGCTGACTAATCTCCTCTTTTGCTCTGTGAGAGTCAAGTTTGACTCATTGGGCTGACTAATCTCCTCCCTTTTGCTCTGTGAGAGTCAAGTTTGACTCATTGGGCTGACTGATCTCCTCCCTTTTGCTCTTGTGTGAGTCAAGTTTGACTCATTGGGCTGACTGATCTCCTCCCTTTTACTCTGTGAGAGTCAAGTTTGACTCATTGGGCTGACTTGATCTCCTCCCTTTGCTCTGTGAGAGTCAAGTTTGACTCATTGGGCTGACTGATCTCCTCCCTTTTGCTCTGTGAGAGTCAAGTTTGACTCATTGGGCTGACTGATCTCTTCCCTTTTGCTCTGTGAGAGTCAAGTTTGACTCTTGGGCTGACTAATTTTCCCTTTTGCTATGTGAGAGTCAAGTTTGACTCATTGGGCTGACTAATCTCCTCCCTTTTGCTCTGTGAGAGTCAAGTTTGACTCATTGGGCTGACTAATCTCCTCCCTTTTGCTTTGTGAGAGTCAAGTTTGACTCATTGGGCTGACTAATCTCTCCTTTTGCTCTGTGAGAAGTCAAGTTTGACTCATTGGCTGACTGAATCTCCTCCTTTTGCTCTTGAGAGTCAAGTTTGACTCATTGGGCTGACTAATCTCCTCCCTTTTGCTCTGTGAGAGTCAAGTTTGACTCATTGGGCTGACTAATCTCCTCCCTTTTGCTCTGTGAGAGTCAAGTTTGACTCATTGGCTGACTAATCTCCTCCCTTTTGCTCTGTGAGAGTCAAGTTTGACTCATTGGGCTACTGATCCCTCCCCTTTTGCTCTGTGAGAGTCAAGTTTGACTCATTGGGCTGACTGATCTCCTCCCCTTTTCTCTGTGAGAGTCAAGTTTGACTCATTGGGCTGACTGATCTCCTCCCCTTGCTCTGTGAGAGTTAAGTTTGACTCATTGGGCTGAACTGATCTCCTCCCTTTTGCTCTGTGTGAGTCAAGTTTGACTCATTGGGCTGACTGATCTCCTCCCTTTTGCTCTGTGAGAGTCAAGTTTGACTCATTGGGCTGACTGATCTCCTCCCTTTTGCTCTGTGAGAGTCAAGTTTGACTCATTGGGCTGACTGATCTCCTCCTTTTGCTCTGCGAGAGTCAAGTTTGACTCATTGGGCTGACTAATCTCTCCCTTTTGCTCTGTGAGAGTCAAGTTTGACTCATTGGGCTGACTGATATCTCCCTTTTCCTCTGTGAGAGTCAAGTTTGACTCATTGGGCTGACTGATCTCCTCCCTTTTGCTCTGTGAGAGTCAAGTTTGACTCATTGGGCTGACTGATCTCCTCCCTTTTGCTCTGTGAGAGTCAAGTTTGACTCATTGGGCTGACTAATCTCCTCCCTTTTGCTCTGTGAGAGTCAAGTTTGACTCATTGGGCTGACTAATCTCTCTTTTGCTCTGTGAGAGTCAAGTTTGACTCATTGGGCTGACTAATCTCGTCCCCTTTTGCTCTGTGAGAGTCAAGTTTGACTCATTGGGCTGACTAATCTCCTCCCTTTTGCTCTGTGTGAGTCAA
The DNA here is from genome assembly GCF_036898095.1 of Palaemon carinicauda. Lineage (NCBI taxonomy): Eukaryota > Metazoa > Arthropoda > Malacostraca > Decapoda > Palaemonidae > Palaemon > Palaemon carinicauda. Next base: position 47,499,147 of record NC_090743.1, read on the forward strand.
GTTTGACTCATTGGGCTGACTGATCTCCTCCGCTTTTGCTCTGTGAGAGTCAAGTTTGACTCATTGGGCTGACTGAATCTCCTCCCTTTTGCTCTGTGTAGAGTCAAGTTTGACTCATTGGGCTGACTAATCTCCTTTCTTTTGCTCTGTGAGAGTCAAGTTTGACTCATTGGGCTGACTGATCTCTCCCTTTTGCTCTGTGAGACTCAAGTTTGACTCATTGGGCTGACTGATCTCCTCCCTTTTGCTCTGTGAGAGTCAAGTTTGACTCATTGGGCTGACTGATCTATCTTTTGTCTGTGAGAGTCAAGTTTGACTCATTGGGCTGACTGATCTCCTCCCTTTTGCTCTGTGAGAGTCAAGTTTGACTCATTGGGCTGACTGATCTCCTCCCTTTTGCTCTGTGAGAGTCAAGTTTGACTCATTGGGCTGACTGATCTCTCTTTTGCTCTGTGAGAGTCAAGTTTGACTCATTGGGCTGACTGATCTCCTCCCTTTTGCTCTGTGAGAGTCAAGTTTGACTCATTGGGCTGACTGATATCCTCCCTTTGCTCTGTGAGAGTCAAGTTTGACTCATTGGGCTGACTGATCTATCTTTTGCTCTGTGAGAGTCAAGTTTGACTCATTGGGCTGACTGATCTTCCTCCCTTTTGCTCTTGAGAGTCAAGTTTGACTCATTGGGCTGACTGATCTTCTCCCTTTTGCTCTGTGAGAGTCAAGTTTGACTCATTGGGCTGACTGATCTCTCCCTTTTGCTCTGTGAGAGTCAAGTTTGACTCATTGGGCTGACTGAATCTCTCCCTTTTCTGTGAGAGTCAAGTTTGACTCATTGGGCTGACTGATCTCTCCCTTTTCTCTGTGAGAGTCAAGTTTGACTCATTGGGCTGACTGATCTCCTCCCTTTTGCTCTGTGAGAGTCAAGTTTGACTCATTGGGCTGACTGATCTCCTCCCTTTGCTCTGTGAGAGTCAAGTTTGACTCATTGGGCTGACTAATCTCCTCCCTTTTGCTCTGTGAGAGTCAAGTTTGACTCATTGGGCTGACTAATCTCCTCCTTTTGCTCTGTGAGAGTCAAGTTTGACTCATTGGGCTGACTAATCTCCTCCCCTTTTGCTCTGGTGAGAGTCAAGTTTGACTCATTGGGCTGACTAATCTCCTCCCCTTTTGCTCTGTGTGAGTCAAGTTTGACTCATGGGCTGACTAATCTCCTCCCTTTTGCTCTGTGAGAGTCAAGTTTGACTCATTGGGCTGACTAATCTCCTCCCTTTTGCTTTGTGAGAGTCAAGTTTGACTCATTGGGCTGACTAATCTCCTTTCTTTTGCTCTGTGAGAGTCAAGTTTGACTCATTGGGCTGACTGATTCTCTCTTTTGCTCTGTGAGAGTCAAGTTTGACTCATTGGGCTGACTGATCTCCCTTTTGCTCTGTGAGAGTCAAGTTTGACTCATTGGGCTGACTGATCTTCTTTTGCTCTGTGAGAGTCAAGTTTGACTCATTGGGCTGACTGATCTTCCTCCCTTTTGCTCTTGAGAGTCAAGTTTGACTCATTGGGCTGACTGATCTCCTCCCTTTTGCTCTGTGAGAGTCAAGTTTGACTCATTGGGCTGACTGATCTCCTCCCTTTTGCTCTGTGAGAGTCAAGTTTGACTCATTGGGCTGACTGATCTCCTCCCTTTTGCTCTGTGAGTGTCAAGTTTGACTCATTGGGCTGACTGATCTCCTCCCTTTTGCTCTGTGAGAGTCAAGTTTGACTCATTGGGCTGACTGATCTCCTCCCTTTTGCTCTGTGAGAGTCAAGTTTGACTCATTGGGCTGACTAATCTCCTCCCTTTTGCTCTGTGAGAGTCAAGTTTGACTCATTGGGCTGACTAATCTCCTCCCTTTTGCTCTGTGAGAGTCAAGTTTGACTCATTGGGCTGACTAATCTCCTCCCTTTTGCTTTGTGAGAGTCAAGTTTGACTCATTGGGCTGACTAATCTCCTTCCCTTTTGCTTTGTGAGAGTCAAGTTTGACTCATTGGGCTGACTATTCTTCTCCCCTTTTGCTCTGTGAGAGTCAAGTTTGACTCATTGGGCTGACTGATCTCCCTTTCGCTCTGTGAGAGTCAAGTTTGACTCATTGGGCTGACTGATCTCCTCCCTTTTGCTCTGTGAGAGTCAAGTTTGACTCATTGGGCTGACTAATCTCCTCCCTTTTGCTCTGTGAGAGTCAAGTTTGACTCATTGGGCTGACTAATCTCCTCCCTTTTGCTCTGTGAGAGTCAAGTTTGACTCATTGGGCTGACTGATCTCCTCCCTTTTGCTCTTTAGAGTCAAGTTTGACTCATTGGGCTGACTGATCTCCCTTTTGCTCTGTTAGAGTCAAGTTTGACTCATTGGGCTGACTGATCTCCTTCCCTTTTGCTCTTTGAGAGTCAAGTTTGACTCATTGGGCTGACTAATCGCCTCCCAATTTGCTCTGTGAGAGTCAAGTTTGACTCATTGGGCTGACTGATCTCCTCCCTTTTACTCTGTGAGAGTCAAGTTTTTTTCATTGGGCTGACTGATCTCTCTTTAGCTCTGTGAGAGTCAAGTTTTACTCATTGGGCTGACTGATCTCATCTCTTTCGCTCTGTGAGAGTCATGTTTGACTCATTGGCTGACTGATTATGTCCTTTTTGCTCTGTGAGAGTCGAATTGGACTCATTGGGCTGATTAATATCCTGCCTTTTGTTCTGAGAGTGTTAATTTTGACTCAGTGGGCTGAATAATCTCCTCCCTTTTGCTCTGTGAGAGTCAAGTTTGACTCATTGGGCTGACTAATCTCCTCCCTTTTGGTCTGTGAGAGTCAAGTTTGACTCATTGGGCTGACTAATCTCCTCCCTAGTGCTCTGTGAGAGTCAAGTTTGACTCATGGGCTGACTGATCCCCTCCCCTTTTGTTTTTTTAAATTCAAGTTTGACTAATTGCGCTGACTGATCTCCTCCCCTCTGCTCTGTGAGAGTTAAGTTTGACTCATTGGGCTGACTGATCTCCTCTCTTTTTCTGTGAGAGTCAAGTTTGACTCATTGGGCTGACTAATCTCCTCACTTTTCCTCTGTGAGAGTCAAGTTTGACTTATTGGGCTGACTGATCTCCTCCCTTTTGCTCTGTGAGAGTCAAGTTTGACTCATTGGGCTGACTGATATCCTCCTGTTTGCTCTGCGAGAGTCAAGTTTGACTCATTGGGCTAACTAATCTTCTCCCTTTTTCTGTGTGAGAGTCAGGTTTGACTCATTGGGCTGACTGATCTCGACCCTTTTCCTCTGTGAGAGTTAAGTTTGACCCATTGCGCTGACTGATCTTCTCCCTTTTGCTCTGTGAGAGTAAAGTTTGACTCATTGGGCTGACTGATCTCCTCCCGTTTGCTCTGCGAGCGTCAAGTTTGACTCGTTGGGTTAACTAATCTCCTCCCTTTTGCTCTGTGTGAGTCAAGTTTGACTCATTGGGCTGACTAATCTCCTCTATTTTGCTCTGTGAGAATCAAGTTTGACTCATTGGGCTGTCTAATCTCCTCCCCTTTTGCTTGGCGAGAGTCAAGTTTGACTCATTTGGCTGACTAATATCCTCCCCTTTTGCTCTGTGTGAGTCAAGTTTGACTAATTGGGCTGACTGATCTCCTCTGCTTTTGCTCTTTGAGAGTCAAGTTTGACTATCTGGGCTGACTATTCTTCTCCCCTTTTGTTCTGTGAGAGTCAAGTTTGACTCATTGGGCTGAATAATCTCCTCCCTGTTGCTTTGTGAGAGTAAAGTTTGACTCCTTGGGCTGACTAATCATCTACTTTTTGCTCTGTGGTGTCAAGTTGGACTCATTGGGCTGACTAATCTCCTGCCTTTCGATCTGTGAGTCAAGTTTGACTCATTGGGCTGACTAATCTCCTCCCTTTTGCTCTGTGAGAGTCAAGTTTGACTCATTGGGCTGACTAATCTCCTCCTTTTGCTCTGTGAGAGTCAAGTTTGACTCATTGGGCTGACTAATCTCCTCCCTTTTGCTCTTTAAGATCAAGTTTGACTCATTGCACTGAATGATCTCCTCCCTGCTCTTGGTGAGAGTCAAGTTTGACTCATTTGGGCTGACTATCTCCTCCCCTTTTGCTCTGTGTGAGTCAAGTTTGCCTCATTGTGCTGACTAATCTCCTCCGCTTTTGCTCTGTGATGAGTCAAGTTTGACTCATTGGGCTGACTATTCTTCTCCCCTTTTGTTCTGTGAGAGTCAAGTTTGACTCATTGGGCTGACTATCTCCTCCCTTTTGCTCTGTGAGAGTCAAGTTTGACTCATTGGGCTGACTGATCTCTCCTTTTTGCTCTGTGAGAGTCAAGTTGACTCATTGGGCTGACTGATCTCCCTTTTGCTCTTTAGAGTCAAGTTTGACTCATTGGGCTGACTGATCTCCTCCCTTTGCTCTGTGAGAGTCAAGTTTGACTCATTGGGCTGACTGATCTCCTCCCTCTGCTGTGTGAGAGTCAAGTTTGACTCATTGCGCTGACTGATCTCCTCTTTTGCTCTGTGAGAGTCAAGTTTGACTCATTGGGCTAACTGATCTCCTCCCTTTTCTCTGTGAGAGTCAAGTTTGACTCATTGGGCTGACTGATCTCCTCCCTTTTGCTCTGTGAGAGTCAAGTTTGACTCATTGGGCTGACTGATCTCTCCCTTTTGCTCTTGCTGAGAGTCAAGTTTGACTCATTGGGCTGACTGATCTCCCTTTGCTCTGTGAGAGCAAGTTTGACTCATTGGGGTAACTGATATCCTCCCTTTTGCTCTGTGAGAGTCAAGTTTGACTCATTGGGCTGACTGATCTCCTCCCTTTTGCTCTTGAGAGTCAAGTTTGACTCATTGGGCTGACTAATCTCCTCCCCTTTTGCTCTGTGAGAGTCAAGTTTGACTCATTGGGCTGACTAATCTCCTCCCTTTTGCTCTGTGAGAGTCAAGTTTGACTCATTGGGCTGACTAATCTCCTCCCTTTTGCTCTGTGAGATCAAGTTTGACTCATTGGGCTGACTAATCTCCTCCCTTTTGCTTTGTGAGAGTCAAGTTTGACTCATTGGGCTGACTATTCTTCTCCCCTTTTGCTTCTGTGAGAGTCAAGTTTGACTCATTGGGCTGACTGATCTCCTCCCTTTTGCTCTGTGAGAGTCAAGTTTGACTCATTGGGCTGACTGATCTCCTCTCTTTTGCTCTTGAGAGTCAAGTTTGACTCATTGGGCTGACTGATCTCCTCCCTTTTGCTCTGTGAGAATCAAGTTTGACTCATTGGCTGACTGATCTCCTCTTTTGCTCTGTGAGAGTCAAGTTTGACTCATTGGGCTGACTGATCTCCTCCCTTTTGCTCTGTGAGAGTCAAGTTTGACTCATTGGGCTGACTGATCTCCTCCCTTTTGCTCTGTGAGAGTCAAGTTTGACTCATTGGGCTGACTGATCTCCTCCCTTTTGCTCTGTGAGAGTCAAGTTTGACTCATTGGGCTACTGAATCTCCTCCCTTTTGCTCTGTGAGAGTCAAGTTTGACTCATTGGGCTGACTAATCTCCTCCCATTTTGCTCTGAGAGAGTCAAGTTTGACTCATTGGGCTGACTGATCTCCTCCCCTTTTGCTCTTGAGAGTCAAGTTTGACTCATTGGGCTGAATGATCTCCTCCCTTTTGCTCTGTTAGAGTCAAGTTTGACTCATTGGGCTGACTGATCTCCTCCCTTTTGCTCTGGTGAGAGTCAAGTTTGACTCATTGGGCTGACTAATCTCCTCCCTTTTGCTCTGTGAGAGTCAAGTTTAACTCATTGGGCTGACTGAATCTCCTCCCTTTTGCTCTCTGAGAGTCAAGTTTGACTCATTGGGCTGACTGATCTCCTCCCTTTTGCTCTGTGAGAGTCAAGTTTGACTCATTGGGCTGACTGATCTCTTCTCTTTCGCTCTGTGAGAGTCAAGTTTGACTCATTGGGCTGACTGATCTCCTCCCTTTTGCTCTGTGAGAGTCAAGTTTGACTCATTGGGCTGACTGATCTCCTCCCTTTTGCTCTGTGAGAGTCAAGTTTGACTCATTGGGCTGACTGATCTTCCTCCCTTTTGCTCTGTGAGAGTCAAGTTTGACTCATTGGGCTGACTAATCTTCTCCCTTTTGCTGTATGAGAGTCAAATTTGACTCATTGGGCTGACTAATCTCATTTTTTGCTCTGTGAGAGTCAAGTTTGACTCATTGGGCTGACTAATCTTCCTTTTGCTTTGTGAGAGTCAAGTTTGACTCATTGGGCTGACTGATCTCCTCCATTTGCTCTGTGAGAGTCAAGTTTGACTCATTGGGCTGACTGATCTCCTCCCTTTTGCTCTGTGAGTCAAGTTTGACTCATTGGGCTGACTGATCTCCTCTTTTGCTCTGTGAGAGTCAAGTTTGACTCATTGGGCTGACTGATCTCTCCCTTTTGCTCTGTGAGAGGCAAGTTTAACTCATTGGGCTGACTGATTTTCCCTTTTGCTCTGTGAGAGTCAAGTTTGACTCATTGGGCTGACTGATCTCCATTTTGCGCTGAGAGAGTCAAGTTTGACTCATTGGGCTGACTGATCTCCTCCCTTTCGCTCTGTGAGAGTCAAGTTTGACTCATTGGGCTACTGATCTCCCTTTTGCTCTGTGAGAGCAAGTTTGACTCATTGGGCTGACTGATCTCCTCCCTTTTGCTCTGTGAGAGTCAAGTTTGACTCATTGGGCTGACTGATCTCCTCCCTTTTGCTCTGTGAGAGTCAAGTTTGACTCATTGGGCTGACTGATCTATCCTTTTGCTCTGTGAGAGTCAAGTTTGACTCATTGGGCTGACTGATCTCCTCCCTTTTGCTCTGTGAGAGTCAAGTTTGACTCATTGGGCTGACTGATCTCCTCCCTTTTGCTCTGTGAGAGTCAAGTTTGACTCATTGGGCTGACTGATCTCCTCCCTTTTGCTCTGTGAGAGTCAAGTTTGACTCATTGGGCTGACTATCTCTCCCTTTTTCTGTGAGAGTCAAGTTTGACTCATTGGGCTGACTGAATCTCCCTTTTCTCTGTGAGAGTCAAGTTTGACTCATTGGGCTGACTGATCTCCTCCCTTTTGCTCTGTGAGAGTCAAGTTTGACTCATTGGGCTGACTGATCTCCTCCCTTTTGCTCTGTGAGAGTCAAGTTTGACTCATTGGGCTGACTAATCTCCTCCCTTTTGCTCTGTGAGAGTCAAGTTTGACTCATTGGGCTGACTAATCTCCTCCCTTTTGCTCTGTGAGAGTCAAGTTTGACTCATTGGGCTGACTAATCTCGCCCCTTTTGCTTGTGAGAGTCAAGTTTGACTCATTGGGCTGACTAATCTCCTCCCCTTTTGCTCTGTGTGAGTCAAGTTTGACTCATTGGGCTGACTAATCTCCTCCCTTTTGCTCTGTGAGAGTCAAGTTTGACTCATTGGGCTGACTAATCTCCTCCCTTTTGCTCTGTGAGAGTCAAGTTTGACTCATTGGGCTGACTAATCTCCTCTTTTGCTTTGTGAGAGTCAAGTTTGACTCATTGGGCTGACTATTCTCTCCCCTTTGCTCTGTGAGAGTCAAGTTTGACTCATTGGGCTGACTGATCTCCCTTTTGCTCTGTGAGAGTCAAGTTTGACTCATTGGGCTGACTGATCTATCTTTTGCTCTGTGAGAGTCAAGTTTGACTCATTGGGCTGACTGATCTTCCTCCCTTTTGCTCTGTGAGAGTCAAGTTTGACTCATTGGGCTGACTGATCTCCTCCCTTTTGCTCTGTGAGAGTCAAGTTTGACTCATTGGGCTGACTGATCTCTCCCTTTTGCTCTGTGAGAGTCAAGTTTGACTCATTGGGCTGACTGATCTCCTCCCTTTTGCTCTGTGAGAGTCAAGTTTGACTCATTGGGCTGACTGATCTCCTCCCTTTTGCTCTGTGAGAGTCAAGTTTGACTCATTGGGCTGACTGATCTCCTCCCTTTTGCTCTGTGAGAGTCAAGTTTGACTCATTGGGCTGACTAATCTCCTCCCTTTTGCTCTGTGAGAGTCAAGTTTGACTCATTGGGCTGACTAATCTCCTCCCTTTTGCTCTGTGAGAGTCAAGTTTGACTCATTGGGCTGACTAATCTCCTCCCTTTTGCTCTGTGAGAGTCAAGTTTGACTCATTGGGCTGACTAATCTCCTCCCTTTTGCTTTGTGAGAGTCAAGTTTGACTCATTGGGCTGACTATCTCTCTCCCTTTTGCTCTGTGAGAGTCAAGTTTGACTCATTGGGCTGACTATCTTCTCCCCTTTTGCTCTGTGAGAGTCAAGTTTGACTCATTGGGCTGACTGATCTCCTCCCTTTGCTCTTGAGAGTCAAGTTTGACTCATTGGGCTGACTAATCTCCTCCCTTTTGCTCTGTGAGAGTCAAGTTTGACTCATTGGGCTGACTAATCTCCTCCCTTTTGCTCTGTGAGAGTCAAGTTTGACTCATTGGGCTGACTAATCTCCTCCCTTTTGCTCTGTGAGAGTCAAGTTTGACTCATTGGGCTGACTGATCTCCCCCTTTTGCTCTGTTAGAGTCAAGTTTGACTCATTGGGCTGACTGATCTCCTCCCTTTTGCTCTGTGAGAGTCAAGTTTGACTCATTGGGCTGACTAATCTCCTCCCCTTTTGCTCTGTGAGAGTCAAGTTTGACTCATTGGGCTGACTAATCCCTCCCTTTTGCTCTGTGAGAGTCAAGTTTGACTCATTGGGCTGACTGATCTCCTCCCTTTTGCTCTGTGAGAGTCAAGTTTGACTCATTGGGCTGACTGATCTCTTCTCTTTTGCTCTGTGAGAGTCAAGTTTGACTCATTGGGCTGACTGATCTCCTCTCTTTTGCTCTGTGAGAGTCAAGTTTGACTCATTGGGCTGACTGATCTCCTCCTTTTTGCTCTGTGAGAGTCAAGTTTGACTCATTGGGCTGACTGATTCCTCCCTTTTGCTCTGTGAGAGTCAAGTTTGACTCATTGGCTGACTAATCTCCTCCCTTTTGCTCTGTGAGAGTCAAGTTTGACTCATTGGGCTGACTAATCTCCTCCCTTTGCTCTGTGAGAGTCAAGTTTGACTCATTGGGCTGACTAATCTCCTCCTTTTGCTCTGTGAGAGTCAAGTTTGACTCATTGGGCTGACTGATCTCCTCCCTTTTGCTCTGTGAGAGTCAAGTTTGACTCATTGGGCTGACTGATCTCCTCCCTTTTGCTCTGTGAGAGTCAAGTTTGACTCATTGGGCTGACTGATCTCCTTTTGCTCTGTGAGAGTCAAGTTTGACTCATTGGGCTGACTGATCTCCTCCCTTTTGCTCTGTGAGAGTCAAGTTTGACTCATTGGGCTGACTGATCTCCTCCCTTTTGCTCTGTGAGAGTCAAGTTTGACTCATTGGGCTGACTGATCTCCTTTTGCTCTGTGAGAGTCAAGTTTGACTCATTGGGCTGACTAATCTCCCCTTTTGCTCTGTGTGAGTCAAGTTTGACTCATTGGGCTGACTGATCTCCTCCCTTTTGCTCTGTGAGAGTCAAGTTTGACTCATTGGGCTGACTATCTCTCCCTTTTGCTCTGTGAGAGTCAAGTTTGACTCATTGGGCTGACTAATCTCCTTTTGCTCTGTGAGAGTCAAGTTTGACTCATTGGGCTGACTGATCTTCCTCCCTTTTGCTCTGTGAGAGTCAAGTTTGACTCATTGGGCTGACTAATCTCCTCCCTTTTGCTCTGTGAGAGTCAAGTTTGACTCATTGGCTGACTGAATCTCCCTTTTGCTTTGTGAGAGTCAAGTTTGACTCATTGGGCTGACTGATATCCTCCCTTTTGCTCTGTGAGAGTCAAGTTTGACTCATTGGGCTGACTGATCTCCTCTCCCTTTTGCTCTGTGAGAGTCAAGTTTGACTCATTGGGCTGACTGATCTCCTCCCTTTTGCTCTGTGAGAGTCAAGTTTGACTCATTGGGCTGAACTAATCTCCTCCCTTTTGCTCTGTGAGAGTCAAGTTTGACTCATTGGGCTGACTAATCGCCTCTCTTTTGCTCTGTGAGAGTCAAGTTTGACTCATTGGGCTGACTAATCTCTCCCTTTTGCTGTGAGAGTCAAGTTTGACTCATTGGGCTGACTAATCTCCTCCCTTTTGCTCTGTGTGAGTCAAGTTTGACTCATTGGGCTGACTAATCTCCTCCTTTTGCTCTGTGAGAGTCAAGTTTGACTCATTGGGCTGACTAATCTCCTCCCTTTTGCTTTGTGTGAGTCAAGTTTGACTCATTGGGCTGACTAATCTCCTTTCTTTTGCTTGTGAGAGTCAAGTTTGACTCATTGGGCTGACTATTCTCCTCCCCTTTTGCTCTGTGAGAGTCAAGTTTGACTCATTGGCTGACTGATCTCCTCCCTTTTGCTCTGTGAGAGTCAAGTTTGACTCATTGGGCTGACTGATCTTCTTTTGCTCTGTGAGAGTCAAGTTTGACTCATTGGGCTGACTGATCTCCTCCCTTTTGCTCTTGAGAGTCAAGTTTGACTCATTGGGCTGACTGATCTCCTCCCTCTTTGCTCTGTGAGAGTCAAGTTTGACTCATTGGGCTGACTGATCTCCCCTTTTGCTCTGTGAGAGTCAAGTTTGACTCATTGGGCTGACTGATCTCCTCCCTTTTGCTCTGTGAGAGTCAAGTTTGACTCATTGGGCTGACTGATCTCCTCCCTTTTGCTCTGTGAGAGTCAAGTTTGACTCATTGGGCTGACTGATCTCCTCCCTTTTGCTCTGTGAGAGTCAAGTTTGACTCATTGGGCTAACTAATCTCCTCCCTTTGCTCTGTGAGAGTCAAGTTTGACTCATTGGGCTGACTGAATCTCCTCCCTTTTGCTCTGTGAGAGTCAAGTTTGACTCATTGGGCTGACTGATCTCCTCCCTTTTGCTCTTGTGTGAGTCAAGTTTGACTCATTGGGCTGACTGATCTCCTTCCTTTTGCTCTGTGAGAGTCAAGTTTGACTCATTGGGCTGACTATCTCTCCCTTTTGCTCTGTGAGAGTCAAGTTTGACTCATTGGGCTGACTGATCTCCTCCCTTTTGCTCTGTGAGAGTCAAGTTTGACTCATTGGGCTGACTGATCTTCCCCTTTTGCTCTGTGAGAGTCAAGTTTGACTCATTGGGCTGACTGATCTCCTCTTTTGCTCTGTGAGAGTCAAGTTTGACTCATTGGGCTGACTGATCTCCTCCCTTTTGCTCTGTGAGAGTCAAGTTTGACTCATTGGGCTGACTGATCTCCTCCCTTTTGCTCTGTGAGAGTCAAGTTTGACTCATTGGGCTGACTGATCTCCTCCCTTTTGCTCTGTGAGAGTCAAGTTTGACTCATTGGGCTGACTGATCTCCTCCCTTTTGCTCTGTGAGAGTCAAGTTTGACTCATTGGGCTGACTGATCTCCTCCCTTTTGCTCTTGAGAGTCAAGTTTGACTCATTGGGCTGACTGATCTCCTCCCTTTTGCTCTGTGAGAGTCAAGTTTGACTCATTGGGCTGACTGATCTCCTCCCTTTTGCTCTGAGAGAGTCAAGTTTGACTCATTGGGCTGACTGATCTCCTCCCTTTTGCTCTGTGAGAGTCAAGTTTGACTCATTGGGCTGACTGATCTCCTCCCTTTTGCTCTGTGAGAGTCAAGTTTGACTCATTGGGCTGACTGATCTCCTCCCTTTTGCTCTGTGAGAGTCAAGTTTGACTCATTGGGCTGACTAATCTCCTCCCTTTTGCTCTGTGAGAGTCAAGTTTGACTCATTGGGCTGACTAATCTCCTCCCTTTTGCTCTTGAGAGTCAAGTTTGACTCATTGGGCTGACTGATCTCCTCCCTTTTGCTCTGTGAGAGTCAAGTTTGCTCATTGGGCTGACTGATCTCTCTCCCTTTTGCTCTGTGAGAGTCAAGTTTGACTCATTGGGCTGACTGATCTCCTCTCCTTTTGCTCTGTGAGAGTCAAGTTTGACTCATTGGGCTGACTAATCTCCTCCCTTTTGCTCTGTGAGAGTCAAGTTTGACTCATTGGGCTGACTGATCTCCTCCCTTTTGCTCTGTGAGAGTCAAGTTTGACTCATTGGGCTGACTAATCTCCTCCCTTTTGCTCTGTGAGAGTCAAGTTTGACTCATTGGGCTGACTAATCTCCTTTCGTTTGCTCTGTGAGAGTCAAGTTTGACTCATTGGGCTACTAATCTTCTCCTTTTGCTTGTGAGAGTCAAGTTTGACTCATTGGGCTGACTGATCTCCTCCCTTTTGCTCTGTGAGAGTCAAGTTTGACTCATTGGGCTGACTGATCTCCTCCCTTTTGCTCTGTGAGAGTCAAGTTTGACTCATTGGGCTGACTATCTCCTCCCTTTTGCTCTGTGAGAGTCAAGTTTGACTCATTGGGCTGACTATCTCTCCCTTTTGCTCTGTGAGAGTCAAGTTTGACTCATTGGGCTGACTAATCTTCCCTTTTGCTCTGTGAGAGTCAAGTTTGACTCATTGGGCTGACTGATCTCCTTTTGCTCTGAGAGAGTCAAGTTTGACTCATTGGGCTGACTGATCTCCTCCCTTTTGCTCTGTGAGAGCAAGTTTGACTCATTGGGCTGACTGATCTCCCTTTTGCTCTGTGAGAGTCAAGTTTGACTCATTGGGCTGACTGATCTCCTTTTGCTCTGTGAGAGTTAAGTTTGACTCATTGGGCTGACTGATCTCCTCCCTTTTGCTCTGTGAGAGTCAAGTTTGACTCATTGGGCTGACTGATCTCTCCCTTTTGTCTGTGAGAGTCAAGTTTGACTCATTGGGCTGACTGATCTCCTCCCTTTTGCTCTGTGAGAGTCAAGTTTGACTCATTGGGCTGACTAATATCCTCCTTTTGCTCTGTGAGAGTCAAGTTTGACTCATTGGGCTGACTGAATCTCCTCTTTTGCTCTGTGAGAGTCAAGTTTGACTCATTGGGCTGACTGATCTCCTCCCTTTTGCTCTTGAGAGTCAAGTTTGACTCATTGGGCTGACTAATCTCCTCCCTTTGCTCTGTGAGAGTCAAGTTTGACTCATTGGGCTGACTGATCTCCTCCCTTTTGCTCTGTGAGAGTCAAGTTTGACTCATTGGGCTGACTGATCTCTCCCTTTTGCTCTGTGAGAGTCAAGTTTGACTCATTGGGCTGACTGATCTCCTCTTTTGCTCTGTGAGAGTCAAGTTTGACTCATTGGGCTGACTATCTCCTCCCTTTTGCTCTGTGAGAGTCAAGTTTGACTCATTGGGCTGACTGACCTCCTCCCTTTTGCTCTGTGAGAGTCAAGTTTGACTCATTGGGCTGACTAATCTCCTCCCTTTTGCTCTGAGAGTCAAGTTTGACTCATTGGGCTGACTGAATCTCCTCCCTTTTGCTTGTGAGAGTCAAGTTTGACTCATTGGGCTGACTAATCTCCTCTTTTGCTCTGTGAGAGTCAAGTTTGACTCATTGGGCTGACTAATCTCCTCTCTTTTGCTCTGTGAGAGTCAAGTTTGACTCATTGGGCTGACTAATCTCCTCCCTTTTGCTTGTGAGAGTCAAGTTTGACTCATTGGGCTGACTAATCTCCTCCCTTTTGCTCTTTAGAGTCAAGTTTGACTCATTGGGCACTGAATGATCTCCTCCCTTTGCTCTGTGAGAGTCAAGTTTGACTCATTGGGCTGACTGATCTCCTCCCTTTTGCTTTGTGTGAGTCAAGTTTGACTCATTGGGCTGACTAATCTCCTCCGCTTTTGCTCTGTGAGAGTCAAGTTTGACTCATGGGCTGACTATTCTCTCCCCTTTTGCTCTGTGAGAGTCAAGTTTGACTCATTGGGCTGACTGATCTCCTCCCTTTTGCTTTGTGAGAGTCAAGTTTGACTCATTGGGCTGACTAATCATCTCCTTTTGCTCTGTGAGAGTCAAGTTTGACTCATTGGGCTGACTGATCTCCCCCTTTTGCTCTTGAGAGTCAAGTTTAACTCATTGGGCTGACTGATCTCCTCCCTTTTGCTCTGTGAGAGTCAAGTTTGACTCATTGGCTGACTGATCTCCTCCCTTGCTCTGTGAGAGTCAAGTTTCTCATTGGGCTGACTGATCTCCCTTTTTCTGTGAGAGTCAAGTTTGACTCATTGGGCTGACTGATCTCCTCCCTTTTCTCTGTGAGAGTCAAGTTTGACTCATTGGGCTGACTGATCTCCTCCCTTTTGCTCTGTGAGAGTCAAGTTTGACTCATTGGGCTGACTGATCTCTCACCTTTGCTCTGTGAGAGTCAAGTTTGACTCATTGGGCTGACTAATCTCCTTCCTTTTGCTCTGTGAGAGTCAAGTTTGACTCATTGGGCTGATAATCTCTCTTTTGCTCTGTGAGAGTCAAGTTTGACTCATTGGCTGACTAATCTCCTCCCATTTTGCTTGTGAGAGTCAAGTTTGACTCATTGGGCTGACTAATCTCCTCCCTTTCGCTCTGTGAGAGTCGAGTTTGACTCATTGGCTGACTGATCTTCTCCCTTTTGCTCTGTGAGTCAAGTTTGACTCATTGGGCTGACTGATCTCCTCCCTTTTGCTCTGAGAGTCAAGTTTGACTCATTGGGCTGACTGATCTCTCCCTTTTGCTCTGTGAGAGTCAAGTTTGACTCATTGGGCTGACTGATTTCCTCCCTTTTGCTCTGTGAGAGTCAAGTTTGACTCATTGGGCTGACTGATCTCCTCCCTTTTGCTCTGTGAGAGTCAAGTTTGACTCATTGGGCTGATGATCTCTCTTTTGCTCTGTGAGAGTCAAGTTTGACTCATTGGGCTGACTGATCTCCTCCCTTTTGCTCTCTGAGAGTCAAGTTTGACTCATTGGGCTGACTGATCTCGTCCCTTTTGCTCTGTGAGAGTCAAGTTTGACTATTGGGCTTACATCTCCTTTTTGCTCTGTGAGAGTCAAGTTTGACTCATTGGGCTAACTAATCTCCTCCCTTTTTGCTTGTGAGAGTCAAGTTTGACTCATTGGGCTGACTAATCTCCTCCCTTTTGCTCTGTGAGAGTCAAGTTTGACTCATTGGGCTGACTAATCTCCTCCGTTTTTGCTCTGTGAGAGTCAAGTTTGACTCATTAGGCTGACTAATCTCCTCCCTTTTGCTCTGTGAGAGTCAAGTTTGACTCATTGGGCTGACTAATCTCCTCCCTTTTGCTCTGAGAGTCAAGTTTGACTCATTGGGCTGACTAATCTCCTCTTTGCTCTGTGAGAGTCAAGTTTGACTCATTGGGCTGACTAATCTCCTCCCCTTTTGCTCTGTGAGAGTCAAGTTTGACTCATTGGCTGACTGAATCCCTCCCTTTGCTTGTGAGAGTCAAGTTTGACTCATTGGGCTGACTGATCTCTTCCATTTTATGTGAGAGTCAAGTTTTTCATTGGCTGACTGATCTCCTCTCTTTTACTCTGTGAGAGTCAAGTTTGACTCATTGGCTGACTGATCTCCTTTTGCTCTGTGAGAGTCAAGTTTACTCATTGGGCTTACTGACCTCCCTTTTGCTCTGTGAGAGTCAAGTTTGACTCATTGGGCTGACTAATGTTCCTCCCTTTTCCTGTGAGAGTCAAGTTTGACTCATTGGGCTGACTAATCTCCTCCCTTTTGTTCTGTGAGAGTCAAGTTTGACTCATTGGGCTGACTAATCTCCTCCCTTTTGCTTTGTGAGAGTCAAGTTTGACTCATTGGGCTGACTAATCTCCTCCTTTTGCTCTGTGAGAGTCAAGTTTGACTCATTGGGCTGACTGATCTCCTCCTTTTGTTCTGAGAGTGTAAGTTTGACTCATTGGGCTGACTAATCTCCTCCCTTTTCTCTGTGAGAGTCAAGTTTGACTCATTGGGCTGACTAATCTCCTCCCTTTTGGTCTGTGAGAGTCAAGTTTGACTCATTGGGCTGACTAATCTCCTCCCTTTTGCTCTGTGAGAGTCAAGTTTGACTCATTGGGCTGACTGATCCTCCCTTTTGTCTTTTTAGAGTCAAGTTTGACTCATTGGGCTGACTGATCTCCTCCTCTTTTCTCTGTGAGAGTCAAGTTTGACTCATTGGGTGACTGATCTCCCCTTGCTCTGTGAGAGTTAAGTTTGACTCATTGGGCTGACTGATCTCTCTCCCTTTTTCTGTGAGAGTCAAGTTTGACTCATTGGGCTGTCTAATCTCCTCCCTTTTCTCTGTGAGAGTCAAGTTTGACTCATTGGGCTGACTAATCTCCTCCCTTATTGCTCTGTGAGAGTCAAGTTTGACTCATTGGGCTGACTAATCCTCCTTTTGCTCTGCGAGAGTCAAGTTTGACTCATTGGGCTACTAATCTCCTCCCTTTTTCTGTGTGAGAGTCAAGTTTGACTCATTGGGCTGACTGATCTCCTTCCTTTTGCTCTGTGAGAGTCAAGTTTGACTCGTTGGGCTGACTGATCTCCTCCCTTTTGCTCTGTGAGAGTCAAGTTTGACTCATTGGGCTGACTATCTCCTCCCGTTTGCTCTGTGAGAGTCAAGTTTGACTCATTGGGCTGAACTAATCTCCTCCCTTTTGCTCTGTGAGAGTCAAGTTTGACTCATTGGGCTGACTAATCTCCTCTCTTTGCTCTGTGAGAGTCAAGTTTGACTCATTGGGCTGACTAATCTCCTCCCCTTTTGCTTGTGAGAGTCAAGTTTGACTCATTGGGCTGACTAATCTCCTCCCTTTTGCTTTGAGAGTCAAGTTTGACTCATTGGGCTGACTAATCTCCTCCCTTTTGCTCTGTGAGAGTCAAGTTTGACTCATTGGGCTGACTAATCTCCTCCCTTTTGATCTGTGAGTCAAGTTTGACTCATTGCTGACTAATCTCCTCCCTTTCGCTCTGTGAGAGTCAAGTTTGACTCATTGGGCTGACTAATCTCCTCCCTTTTGCTCTGTGAGAGTCAAGTTTGACTCATTGGGCTGACTAATCTCCTCCCTTTTGCTCTGTGAGAGTCAAGTTTGACTCATTGGGCTGACTATTCCTCCCCTTTTGTTCTGTGAGAGTCAAGTTTGACTCATTGGGCTGACTGATCTCCCCCTTTTGCTCTGTGAGAGTCAAGTTTGACTCATTGGGCTGACTGATCCCCTCCCCTTTCTCTGTGAGAGTCAAGTTTGACTCATTGGCTGACTGATCTCCTCCCCTTTTCTCTGTGTGAGTCAAGTTTGACTCATTGGCTGACTGATCTCCTCCCCTTTGTCTGGTGAGAAGTCAAGTTTGACTCATTGGCTGACTGATCTCTCCCCTTTGCTCTGTGAGAGTCAAGTTTGACTCATTGGCTACTGATCTCCTCCCTTACGCTCTGTGAGAGTCAAGTTTGACTCATTGGGCTACTGATCTCTCCCTTTTGTCTGTGAGAGTCAAGTTTGACTCATTGGGCTGACTGATCTCCTCCCTTTTGCTCTGTGAGAGTCAAGTTTGACTCATTGGGCTGACTGATCTCCTCTTTTGCTCTGTGTGAGTCAAGTTTGACTCATTGGGCTGACTAATCTCCTTCCTTTTGCTCTGTGAGAGCCAAGTTTGACTCATTGGTCTGACTATTCTCTCCCTTTTGCTCTGTGAGAGTCAAGTTTGACTCATTGGGCTGACTGATCTCCTTCCTCTTGCTCTCTGAGAGTCAAGTTTGACTCATTGGGCTGACTGATCTCCTCCCTTTTGCTCCGTGAGAGTCAAGTTTACTCATTGGGCAGACTGATTCCTCCCTTTTGCTCATTGAGAGTCAAGTTTGACTCATTGGGCTGACTGATATCCTCCCTTTTGCTCTGTGAGAGTCAAGTTTGACTCATTGGGCTGACTAATCTCTCTTTTGCTCTGTGAGAGTCAAGTTTGACTCATTGGGCTGACTAATCTCCTCTCTTTTGCTCTGTGAGAGTCAAGTTTGACTCATTGGGCTGACTGAATCTCCTCCCTTTTGCTCTGTGAGAGTCAAGTTTGACTCATTGGGCTGACTGATCTCCTCCCTTTTGCTCTTGAGAGTCAAGTTTGACTCATTGGGCTGACTGATCTCCTCCCTTTTGCTCTGTGAGAGTCAAGTTTTGACTCATTGGGCTGACTATCTCCTCTCCTTTTGCTCTGTGAGAGTCAAGTTTGACTCATTGGGCTGACTGATCTCCTCCCTTTTCCTCTGTGAGAGTCAAGTTTGACTCATTGGGCTGACTGTCTCTCCCTTTTGCTCTGTGAGAGTCAA
This sequence comes from Palaemon carinicauda, assembly GCF_036898095.1. NCBI lineage: Eukaryota > Metazoa > Arthropoda > Malacostraca > Decapoda > Palaemonidae > Palaemon > Palaemon carinicauda. The sequence goes on from NC_090743.1 coordinate 47,517,296, forward strand.
GTTTGACTCATTGGGCTGACTAATCTCGTCCCTTTTGCTTGTGAGAGTCAAGTTTGACTCATTGGGCTGACTAATCTCCTCCCTTTTGCTCTGTGTGAGTCAAGTTTGACTCATTGGGCTGACTAATCTCCTCCCTTTTGCTCTGTGAGAGTCAAGTTTGACTCATGGCTGACTAATCTCCTCCTTTTGCTCTTGTGAGTCAAGTTTGACTCATTGGGCTGACTAATCTCCTGCCTTTTGCTCTGTGAGAGTCAAGTTTGACTCATTGGGCTGACTAATCTCCTCCCTTTGCTCTGTGAGAGTCAAGTTTGACTCATTGGGCTGACTAATCTCCTCCCTTTTGCTCTCTGAGAGTCAAGTTTGACTCATTGGGCTGACTGATCTTCCTTTTGCTCTGTGAGAGTCAAGTTTGACTCATTGGGCTCACTGATCCCCTCCCCTTTTGCTTTTTAAGAGTCAAGTTTGACTCATTGCGCTGACTGATCTCCTCCCCTTTTCTCTGTGAGAGTCAAGGTTGACTCATTGGGCTGACTGATCTCCTCCCCTCTGCTCTGTGAGAGTTAAGTTTGACTCATTGGACTAACTGATCTCCTCCCTTTTTCTGTGTGAGTCAAGTTTGACTCATTGGGCTGACTGATCACCTCCCTTTTCCTCTGTGAGAGTCAAGTTTGACTAATTGGGCTGACTGATCTCCTCCCTTTTGCTCTGTGAGAGTCAAGTTTGACTTATTGGGCTGACTGATCTCCTCCTGTTTGCTCTGCGAGAGTCAAGTTTGACTCATTGGGCTAACTAATCTTCTCCCTTTTTCTGTGTGTGAGTCAAGTTTGACTCATTGGGCTGACTGATATCTCCCTTTTCCTCTGTGAGAGTCAAGTTTGACTCATTGGGCTGACTGATCTCCTCCCTTTTGCTCTGTGAGAGTCAAGTTTGACTCATTGGGCTGACTGATCTCCTCCCGTTTGCTCTGCGAGAGTAAAGTTTGACTCATTGGGCTAACTAATCTCCCCCCTTTTGCTCTGTGAGAGTCAAGTTTGACTTATTGGGCTGACTAATCGCCTCTCTTTTGCTCTGTGAAAGTCAAGTTTGACTCATTGGGCTGACTAATCTCGTCCCCTTTTGCTTGGTGAGAGTCAAGTTTGACTCATTTGGCTGACTAATCTCCTCCCCTTTTGCTCTGTGTGAGTCAAGTTTGACTCATTGGGCTGACTAATCTCCTCCGCTTTTGCTCTGCGAGAGTCAAGTTTGACTCATTTGGCTGACTAATCTCCTCCCTTTTGCTTTGTATGAGTCAAGTTTGACTCATTGGGCTGACTAATCTCCTTTCTTTTGCTCTGTGAGAGTCAAGTTTGACTCACTGGGCTGACTATTCTTTTCCCCTTGTGCTCTGTGAGACTCAAGTTTGACTCATTGGGCTGACTGATCTCCTCCCTTTTGCTCTCTGAGAGTCAAGTTTGACTCATTGGGCTGACTGATCTATCTTTTGTTCTGTGAGAGTTAAGTTTGACTCATTGGGCTGACTGATTTCCTCCCTTTTGCTCATTGAGAGTCAAGTTTGCCTCATTGGGCTGACTGATCTCCTCCCTTTTGCTCTGTGAGAATCAAGTTTGACTAATTTTGCTGACTGATCTCTCTTTTGCTCTGTGAGAGTCAAGTTTGACTCATTGGGCTGACTGATCTCCTCCCTTTTGCTCTGTGAGAGTCAAGTTTGACTCATTGGGCTGACTGATATCCTCCCTTTCGCTCTGTGAGAGTCAAGTTTGACTCATTGGGCTGACTGATCTATCTTTTGCTCTGTGAGAGTCAAGTTTGACTCATTGGGCTGACTGATTTCCTCCCTTTTGCTCATTGAGAGTCAAGTTTGCCTCATTGGGCTGACTGATCTTCTCCCTTTTGCTCTGTGAGAATCAAGTTTGACTCATTGGGCTGACTGATCTCCTCCCGTTTGCTCTGCGAGAGTCAAGTTTTACTCATTGGGCTAACTAATCTTCTCCCTTTTTCTGTGTGTGAGTCAAGTTGACTCATTGGGCTGACTGATATCTCCCTTTTCCTCTGTGAGAGTCAAGTTTGACTCATTGGGCTGACTGATCTCCTCCCTTTTGCTCTGTGAGAGTCAAGTTTGACTCATTGGGCTGACTGATCTCCTCCCGTTTGCTCTGCCAGAGTAAAGTTTGACTCATTGGGCTAACTAATCTCCTCCCTTTTGCTCTGTGAGAGTCAAGTTTGACTTATTGGGCTGACTAATCGCCTCTCTTTTGCTCTGTGAGAGTCAAGTTTGACTCATTGGGCTGACTAATCTCGTCCCCTTTTGCTTGGTGAGAGTCAAGTTTGACTCATTTGGCTGACTAATCTCCTCCCCTTTTGCTCTGTGAGAGTCAAGTTTGACTCATTTGGCTGACTAATCTCCTCCCTTTTGCTTTGTGTGAGTCAAGTTTGACTCATTGGGCTGACTAATCTCCTTTCTTTTGCTTTGTGAGAGTCAAGTTTGACTCATGGGCTGACTATTCTTCTCCCCTTTGCTCTGTGAGACTCAAGTTTGACTCATTGGGCTGACTGATCTCCCTTTTGCTCTCTGAGAGTCAAGTTTGACTCAATTGGGCTGACTGATCTATCTTTTGCTCTGTGAGAGTCAAGTTTGACTCATTGGGCTGACTGATTTCCTCCCTTTTGCTCTTGAGAGTCAAGTTTGCTCATTGGGCTGACTGATCTCCTCCCTTTTGCTCTGTGAGAATCAAGTTTGACTCATTGGGCTGACTGATCTCCTCTTTTGCTCTGTGAAAGTCAAGTTTGACTCATTGGGCTGACTGATCTCCTCCCTTTTGCTCTGTGAGTGTCAAGTTTGACTCATTGGGCTGACTGATATCCTCCCTTTTGCTCTGTGAGAGTCAAGTTTGACTCATTGGGCTGACTGATCTCCTCCCTTTTGCTCTGTGAGAGTCAAGTTTGACTCATTGGGCTGACTAATCTCCTCCCTTTTGCTCTGTGAGAGTCAAGTTTGACTCATTGGGCTGACTAATCTCCTCCCTTTTGCTCTGTGAGAGTCAAGTTTGACTCATTGGGCTGACTAATCTCCTCCCTTTTGCTTTGTGTGAGTCAAGTTTGACTCATTGGGCTGACTAATCTCCTTCCTTTTGCTTTGTGAGAGTCAAGTTTGACTCATTGGGCTGACTATTCTTCTCCCCTTTGCTCTGTGAGACTCAAGTTTGACTCATTGGGCTGACTGATCTCCCTTTCGCTCTGTGAGAGTCAAGTTTGACTCATTGGGCTGACTGATCTCCTCCCTTTTGCTCTGTGAGAGTCAAGTTTGACTCATTGGGCTGACTGAATCTCCTCCCTTTTGCTCTGTGAGAGTCAAGTTTGACTCATTGGGCTGACTAATCTCCTCCCTTTTGCTCTGCGAGAGTCAAGTTTGACTCATTGGGCTGACTGATCTCCTCCCTTTTGCTCTTTAGAGTCAAGTTTGACTCATTGGGCTGACTGATCTCTCCCCTTTTGCTTGTGAGAGTCAAGTTTGACTCATTGGGCTGACTGATCTCCTCCCCTTTTGCTCTGTTAGAGTCAAGTTTACTCATTGGGCTGACTATCCCCTCCCTTTTGCTCTGTGAGAGTCAAGTTTGTCTCATTGGGCTGACTGATCTCCTCCCTTTTGCTCTGTGAGAGTCAAGTTTGACTCATTGGGCTGACTGATCTCCTCTTTCGCTCTGTGAGAGTCAAGTTTGACTCATTGGGCTGACTGATCTCCTCTCTTTTGCTCTGTGAGAGTCAAGTTTGACTCATTGGGCTGACTGATCTCCTCCCTTTTGCTCTGTGAGAGTCAAGTTTGACTCATTGGGCTGACTGATTTCCTCCTTTTGCTCTGTGAGAGTCAAGTTGACTCATTGGGCTGACTAATCTCCTCCCTTTTGCTCTGTGAGAGTCAAGTTTGACTCATTGGGCTGACTAATCTCCTCCCTTTTGCTCTGTGAGAGTCAAGTTTGACTCATTGGGCTGACTAATCTTCCTCCCTTTTGCTTGTGAGAGTCAAGTTTGACTCATTGGGCTGACTAATCTCCTCCCTTTTGCTCTGTGAGAGTCAAGATTTGACTCATTGGGCTGACTGATCTCCTCCCTTTTGCTCTGTGAGAGTCAAGTTTGACTCATTGGGCTGACTGATCTCCTTTTGCTCTGTGAGAGTCAAGTTTGACTCATTGGGCTGACTGATCTCCTCCCTTTTGCTCTGTGAGAGTCAAGTTTACTCATTGGGCTGACTGATCTCCTCCCTTTTGCTCTGTGAGAGTCAAGTTTGACTCATTGGGCTGACTGATCTCCTTTTTGCTCTGTGAGAGTCAAGTTTGACTCATTGGGCTGACTGAATCTCCTCCCTTTTGCTCTGTGTGAGTCAAGTTTGACTCATTGGGCTGACTAATCTCCTCCCTTTTGCTCTGTGAGAGTCAAGTTTGACTCATTGGGCTGACTGATCTCCTCCCTTTTGCTTGTGAGAGTCAAGTTTGACTCATTGGGCTGACTAATCTCCTCCCTTTTGCTCTGTGAGACTCAAGTTTGACTCATTGGGCTGACTGATCTCCTCCCTTTTGCTCTTGAGAGTCAAGTTTGACTCATTGGGCTGACTAATCTCCTCCCTTTTGCTCTGTGAGAATCAAGTTTGACTCATTGGGCTGACTAATCTCCTCTTTTGCTCTGTGAGAGTCAAGTTTGACTCATTGGGCTGACTGATCTCCCTTTTGCTTTGTGAGAGTCAAGTTTGACTCATTGGGCTGACTGATATCCTCCCTTTTGCTCTGTGAGAGTCAAGTTTGACTCATTGGGCTGACTGATCTCTTCCCTTTTGCTCTGTGAGAGTCAAGTTTGACTCATTGGGCTGACTGATCTCCTCCCGTTTTGCTCTGTGAGAGTCAAGTTTGACTCATTGGGCTGACTAATCTCCTCCCTTTTGCTCTGTGAGAGTCAAGTTTGACTCATTGGGCTGACTAATCGCCTCTCTTTTGCTCTGTGAGATTCAAGTTTGACTCATTGGGCTGACTAATCTCCTCCTTTTGCTTGGTGAGAGTCAAGTTTGACTCATTGGGCTGACTAATCTCCTCCCTTTTGCTCTGTGTGAGTCAAGTTTGACTCATTGGGCTGACTAATCTCCTCCTTTTGCTCTGTGAGAATCAAGTTTGACTCATTGGCTGACTAATCTCCTCCCCTTTTGCTTTGTGTGAGTCAAGTTTGACTCATTGGGCTGACTAATCTCCTTTCTTTTGCTTGTGAGAGTCAAGTTTGACTCATTGGGCTGACTATCTCCTCCCCTTTGCTCTGTGAGACTCAAGTTTGACTCATCGGGCTGACTGATCTCCTCCCTTTTCCTCTTGAGAGTCAAGTTTGACTCATTGGGCTGACTGATCTCCTCTTTTGCTCTGTGAGAGTCAAGTTTGACTCATTGGGCTGACTGATTTCCTCCCTTTTGCTCTGTGAGAGTCAAGTTTGACTCATTGGGCTGACTGATCTCCTCCCTTTTGCTCTGTGAGAGTCAAGTTTGACTCATTGGGCTGACTGATCTCTCTTTTGCTCTGTGAGAGTCAAGTTTGACTCATTGGGCTGACTGATCTCCTCCCTTTTGCTCTGTGAGAGTCAAGTTTGACTCATTGGGCTGACTGATATCCTCCCTTTCGCTCTGTGAGAGTCAAGTTTGACTCATTGGGCTGACTGATCTCCTCCCTTTTGCTCTGTGAGAGTCAAGTTTGACTCATTGGGCTAACTGATCTCCTCCCTTTTGCTCTGTGAGAGTCAAGTTTGACTCATTGGGCTGACTGAATCTCCTCCCTTTTGCTCTGTGAGAGTCAAGTTTGACTCATTGGGCTGACTAATCTCCTCCCTTTTGCTCTTGTGAGATCAAGTTTGACTCATTGGGCTGACTAATCTCCTTCCTTTTGCTCTGTGAGAGTCAAGTTTGACTCATTGGGCTGACTAATCTCCTCCCTTTTGCTCTGTGAGAGTCAAGTTTGACTCATTGGGCTGACTGATCTCCTCCCTTTTGCTCTGTGAGAGTCAAGTTTGACTCATTGGGCTGACTGATCTCCTCCTTTTGCTCTGTGAGAGTCAAGTTTGACTCATTGGGCTAACTATCTTCTCCCTTTTTCTGTGAGAAGTCAAGTTTGACTCATTGGGCTGACTGATCTCTCCCTTTTCCTCTGTGAGAGTCAAGTTTGACTCATTGGGCTGACTGATCTCCTCCCTTTTGCTCTGTGAGAGTCAAGTTTGACTCATTGGGCTGACTGATCTCCTCCCTTTTGCTCTGCGAGAGTCAAGTTTGACTCATTGGGCTGACTAATCTCCCCCTTTTGCTCTGTGAGAGTCAAGTTTGACTTATTGGGCTGACTAATCGCCTCTCTTTTGCTCTGTGAAGTCAAGTTTGACTCATTGGGCTGACTAATCTCTCCCTTTTGCTCTGTGAGAGTCAAGTTTGACTCATTGGCTGACTAATCTCCTCCCTTTTGCTCTGTGTGAGTCAAGTTTGACTCATTGGGCTGACTAATCTCCTCCCTTTTGCTCTGCGAGAGTCAAGTTTGACTCATTGGCTGACTAATCTCCTCCCTTTTGCTCTGTGAGAGTCAAGTTTGACTCATTGGGCTGACTAATCTCCTCTTTTGCTCTGTGAGAGTCAAGTTTGACTCATTGGGCTGACTGATTCTCCCCTTTTGCTCTGTGAGACTCAAGTTTGACTCATTGGGCTGACTGATCTCCTCCCTTTTGCTCTGTGAGAGTCAAGTTTGACTCATTGGGCTGACTGATCTATCTTTTGTTCTGTGAGAGTTAAGTTTGACTCATTGGGCTGACTGATTCCTCCCTTTTGCTCTGTGAGAGTCAAGTTTGCTCATTGGGCTGACTGATCTCCTCCCTTTTGCTCTGTGAGAGTCAAGTTTGACTAATTGGGCTGACTGATCTCCTCCCTTTTGCTCTGTGAGAGTCAAGTTTGACTCATTGGGCTGACTGATCTCCTCCCTTTTGCTCTGTGAGAGTCAAGTTTGACTCATTGGGCTGACTGATATCCTCCCTTTCGCTCTGTGAGAGTCAAGTTTGACTCATTGGGCTGACTGATCTATCTTTTGCTCTGTGAGAGTCAAGTTTGACTCATTGGGCTGACTGATTTCCTCCCTTTTGCTCTGTGAGAGTCAAGTTTGACTCATTGGGCTGACTGATCTTCTCCCTTTTGCTCTGTGAGAGTCAAGTTTGACTCATTGGGCTGACTAATCTCCTCCCGTTTGCTCTGTGAGAGTCAAGTTTGACTCATTGGGCTAACTAATCTTCTCCCTTTTTCTGTGTGTGAGTCAAGGTTTGACTCATTGGGCTGACTGATATCTCCCTTTTGCTCTGTGAGAGTCAAGTTTGACTCATTGGGCTGACTGATCTCCTCCCTTTTGCTCTGTGAGAGTCAAGTTTGACTCATTGGGCTGACTGATCTCCTCCCGTTTGCTCTGCCAGAGTCAAGTTTGACTCATTGGGCTGACTAATCTCCTCCCTTTTGCTCTGTGAGAGTCAAGTTTGACTCATTGGGCTGACTAATCGCCTCTCTTTTGCTCTGTGAGAGTCAAGTTTGACTCATTGGGCTGACTAATCTCGTCCCCTTTTGCTTGGTGAGAGTCAAGTTTGACTCATTGGGCTGACTAATCTCCTCCCCTTTTGCTCTGTGAGAGTCAAGTTTGACTCATTGGGCTGACTAATCTCCTCCGCTTTTGCTCTGTGAGAGTCAAGTTTGACTCATTGGGCTGACTAATCTCCTCCCTTTTGCTTTGTGTGAGTCAAGTTTGACTCATTGGGCTGACTGATCTCCTCTTTTGCTCTGTGAGAGTCAAGTTTGACTCACTGGGCTGACTGATTCTCTCCCTTTTGCTCTGTGAGAGTCAAGTTTGACTCATTGGGCTGACTGATCTCCCTTTTGCTCTGTGAGAGTCAAGTTTGACTCATTGGGCTGACTGATCTATCTTTTGCTCTGTGAGAGTCAAGTTTGACTCATTGGGCTGACTGATTTCCTCCCTTTTGCTCATTGAGAGTCAAGTTTGCCTCATTGGGCTGACTGATCTCCTCCCTTTTGCTCTGTGAGAATCAAGTTTGACTCATTGGGCTGACTGATCTCTCTTTTGCTCTGTGAGAAGTCAAGTTTGACTCATTGGGCTGACTGATCTCCTCCCTTTTGCTCTGTGTGTGTCAAGTTTGACTCATTGGGCTGACTGATATCCTCCCTTTCGCTCTGTGAGAGTCAAGTTTGACTCATTGGGCTGACTGATCTCCTCCCTTTTGCTCTGTGAGAGTCAAGTTTGACTCATTGGGCTGACTAATCTCCTCCCTTTTGCTCTGTGAGAGTCAAGTTTGACTCATTGGGCTGACTAATCTCCTCCGCTTTTGCTCTGTGAGAGTCAAGTTTGACTCATTGGGCTGACTAATCTCCTCCCTTTTGCTTGTGTGAGTCAAGTTTGACTCATTGGGCTGACTAATCTCCTTCCTTTTGCTTTGTGAGAGTCAAGTTTGACTCATTGGGCTGACTAATCTCTCCCCTTGTGCTCTGTGAGAGTCAAGTTTGACTCATTGGGCTGACTGATCTCCCTTTTGCTCTGTGAGAGTCAAGTTTGACTCATTGGGCTGACTGATCTCCTCCCTTTTGCTCTTGAGAGTCAAGTTTGACTCATTGGGCTGACCAATCTCCTCCCTTTTGCTCTGTGAGAGTCAAGTTTGACTCATTGGGCTGACTAATCTCCTCCCTTTTGCTCTGTGAGAGTCAAGTTTGACTCATTGGGCTGACTGATCTCTCCCCTTTTGCTCTTGAGGTCAAGTTTGACTCATTGGGCTGACTGATCTCTTCCCCTTTTGCTCTGATGAGAGTCAAGTTTGACTCATTGGGCTGACTAATCTCCTCCCCTTTTGCTCTGTGAGAGTCAAGTTTAACTCATTGGGCTGACTGAATCCCCTCCCTTTTGCTCTCTGAGAGTCAAGTTTGTCTCATTGGGCTGACTGATCTCCTCCCTTTTGCTCTGTGAGAGTCAAGTTTGACTCATTGAGCTGACTGATCTCCTCTTTCGCTCTGTGAGAGTCAAGTTTGACTCATTGGGCTGACTGATCTCCTCCCTTTTGCTCTGTGAGAATCAAGTTTGACTCATTGGGCTGACTGATCTCCTTCCCTTTTGCTCTGTGAGAGTCAAGTTTGACTCATTGGGCTGACTGATTCCTCCCTTTTGCTCTGTGAGAGTCAAGTTTGACTCATTTGGCTGACTAATCTCCTCCCTTTTGCTCGTGTGAGTGTCAAGTTTGACTCATTGGGCTGACTAATCTTATTCCGTTTGCTCTGTGAGAGTCAAGTTTGACTTCATTGGGCTGACTAATCTTCTTCCTTTTGCTTTGTGAGTCAAATTTGACTCATTGGGCTGACTGATCTCCTCCCTTTTGCTCTGTGAGAGTCAAGTTTGACTCATTGGGCTGACTGATCTCCTCCCTTTTGCTCTGTGAGAGTCAAGTTTGACTCATTGGGCTGACTGATCTCCGTTTTGCTCTGTGAGAGTCAAGTTTGACTCATTGGGCTGACTGATCTCCTCCCTTTTGCTCTGTGAAGGCAAGTTTATCTCATTGGGCTGACTGATTTCCCTTTTGCTCTGTGAGAGTCAAGTTTGACTCATTGGGCTGACTGATCTCCATTTTGCACTGAGAGAGTCAAGTTTGACTAATTGGGCTGACTAATCTCCTCCCCTTTTGCTCTGTGTGAGTCAAGTTTGACTCATTGGGCTGACTAATCTCCTCCGCTTTTGCTCTGTGAGAGTCAAGTTTGACTCATTGGGCTGACTAATCTCCTCCCTTTTGCTTTGTGTGAGTCAAGTTTGACTCATTGGGCTGACTAATCTCCTTTCTTTTGCTCTGTGAGACTCAAGTTTGACTCATTGGGCTGACTGATTTCCTCCCTTTTCCTCATTGAGAGTCAAGTTTGCCTCATTGGGCTGACTGATCTCCTCCCTTTTGCTCTCTGAGAGTCAAGTTTGACTCATTGGGCTGACTGATCTATCTTTTGTTCTGTGAGAGTTAAGTTTGACTCATTGGGCTGACTGATTTCCTCCCTTTTGCTCATTGAGAGTCAAGTTTGCCTCATTGGGCTGACTGATCTCCTCCCTTTTGCTCTGTGAGAATCAAGTTTGACTAATTTTGCTGACTGATCTCTCTTTTGCTCTGTGAGAGTCAAGTTTGACTCATTGGGCTGACTGATCTCCTCCCTTTTGCTCTGTGAGAGTCAAGTTTGACTCATTGGGCTGACTGATATCCTCCCTTTCGCTCTGTGAGAGTCAAGTTTGACTCATTGGGCTGACTGATCTATCTTTTGCTCTGTGAGAGTCAAGTTTGACTCATTGGGCTGACTGATTTCCTCCCTTTTGCTCATTGAGAGTCAAGTTTGCCTCATTGGGCTGACTGATCTTCTCCCTTTTGCTCTGTGAGAATCAAGTTTGACTCATTGGGCTGACTGATCTCCTCCCGTTTGCTCTGCGAGAGTCAAGTTTTACTCATTGGGCTAACTAATCTTCTCCCTTTTTCTGTGTGTGAGTCAAGGTTGACTCATTGGGCTGACTGATATCTCCCTTTTCCTCTGTGAGAGTCAAGTTTGACTCATTGGGCTGACTGATCTCCTCCCTTTTGCTCTGTGAGAGTCAAGTTTGACTCATTGGGCTGACTGATCTCCTCCCGTTTGCTCTGCCAGAGTAAAGTTTGACTCATTGGGCTAACTAATCTCCTCCCTTTTGCTCTGTGAGAGTCAAGTTTGACTTATTGGGCTGACTAATCGCCTCTCTTTTGCTCTGTGAGAGTCAAGTTTGACTCATTGGGCTGACTAATCTCGTCCCCTTTTGCTTGGTGAGAGTCAAGTTTGACTCATTTGGCTGACTAATCTCCTCCCCTTTTGCTCTGTGTGAGTCAAGTTTGACTCAGTGGGCTGACTAATCTCCTCCGCTTTTGCTCTGTGAGAGTCAAGTTTGACTCATTTGGCTGACTAATCTCCTCCCTTTTGCTTTGTGTGAGTCAAGTTTGACTCATTGGGCTGACTAATCTCCTTTCTTTTGCTTTGTGAGAGTCAAGTTTGACTCACTGGGCTGACTATTCTTCTCCCCTTGTGCTCTGTGAGACTCAAGTTTGACTCATTGGGCTGACTGATCTCCCTTTTGCTCTCTCAGAGTCAAGTTTGACTAATTGGGCTGACTGATCTATCTTTTGCTCTGTGAGAGTCAAGTTTAACTCATTGGGCTGACTGATTTCCTCCCTTTTGCTCATTGAGAGTCAAGTTTGCCTCATTGGGCTGACTGATCTCCTCCCTTTTGCTCTGTGAGAATCAAGTTTGACTCATTGTGCTGACTGATCTCTCTTTTGCTCTGTGAAAGTCAAGTTTGACTCATTGGGCTGACTGATCTCCTCCCTTTTGCTCTGTGTGTGTCAAGTTTGACTCATTGGGCTGACTGATATCCTCCCTTTCGCTCTGTGAGAGTCAAGTTTGACTCATTGGGCTGACTGATCTCCAACCTTTTGCTCTTCGAGAGTCAAGTTTGACTCATTGGGCTAACTAATCTCCTCCCTTTTGCTCTGTGAGAGTCAAGTTTGACTCATTGGGCTGACTAATCTCCTCCGCTTTTGCTCTGTGAGAGTCAAGTTTGACTCATTGGGCTGACTAATCTCCTCCCTTTTGCTTTGTGTGAGTCAAGTTTGACTCTTTGGGCTGACTAATCTCCTTCCTTTTGCTTTGTGAGAGTCAAGTTTGACTCACTGGGCTGACTATTCTTCTCCCCTTGTGCTCTGTGAGACTCAAGTTTGACTCATTGGGCTGACTGATCTCCCTTTCGCTCTGTGAGAGTCAAGTTTGACTCATTGGGCTGACTGATCTCCTCCCTTTTGCTCTTCGAGAGTCAAGTTTGACTCATTGGGCTAACCAATCTCCTCCCTTTTGCTCTGTGAGAGTCAAATTTGACTCATTGGCCTGACTAATCTCCTCCCTTTTGCTCTGCGAGAGTCAAGTTTGACTCATTGGGCTGACTGATCTGCTCCCCTTTTGCTCTTTAGGTGTCAAGTTTGATGCATTGGGCTGACTGATCTCTTCCCCTTTTGCTTGATGAGAGTCAAGTTTGACTCATTGGGCTGACTAATCTCCTCCCCTTTTGCTCTGTGAGAGTCAAGTTTAACTCACTGGGCTGACTAATCCCCTCCCTTTTGCTCTCTGAGGGTCAGGTTCGTCTCATTGGGCTGACTGATCTCCTCCCTTTTGCTCTGTGAGAGTCAAGTTTGTCTCATTGAGCTGACTGATCTCTTCTCATTCGCTCTGTGAGAGTCAAGTTTGACTCATTGGGCTGACTGATCTCCTCTCTTTTGCTCTGTGAGAATCAAGTTTGACTCATTGGGCTGACTGATCTCTTCCCTTTTGCTCTGTGAGAGTCAAATTTGACTCATTGGGCTGACTGATTTCCTCCCTTTTGCTCTGTGAGAGTCAAGTCTGACTCATTTGGCTGACTAATCTCCTCCCTTTTGCCGTGTGAGAGTCAAATTTGAATCATTGGGCTGACTAATCTTATTCCGTTTGCTCTGTGAGAGTCAAGTTTGATTCATTGGGCTAACTAATCTTCTTCCTTTTGCTTTGTGAGTCAAATTTGACTCATTGGGCTGACTGATCTCCTCCCTTTTGCTCTGTGAGAGTCAAGATTGACTCATTGGGCTGACTGATCTCCTCCCTTTTGCTCTGTGAGAGTCAAGTTTGACTCATTGGGCTGACTGATCTCCGTTTTGCTCTGTGAGAGTCAAGTTTGACTCATTGGGCTGACTGATCTCCTCCCTTTTGCTCTGTGAAAGGCAAGTTTATCTCATTGGGCTGACTGATTTCCCTTTTGCTCTGTGAGAGTCAAGTTTGACTCATTGGGCTGACTGATCTCCATTTTGCACTGAGAGAGTCAAGTTTGACTAATTGGGCTGACTAATCTCCTCCCCTTTTGCTCTGTGTGAGTCAAGTTTGACTCATTGGGCTGACTAATCTCCTCCGCTTTTGCTCTGTGAGAGTCAAGTTTGACTCATTGGGCTGACTAATCTCCTCCCTTTTGCTTTGTGTGAGTCAAGTTTGACTCATTGGGCTGACTAATCTCCTTTCTTTTGCTCTGTGAGACTCAAGTTTGACTCATTGGGCTGACTGATTTCCTCCCTTTTCCTCATTGAGAGTCAAGTTTGCCTCATTGGGCTGACTGATCTCCTCCCTTTTGCTCTGTGAGAATCAAGTTTGACTCATTGTGCTGACTGATCTCTCTTTTGCTCTGTGAGAGTCAAGTTTGACTCATTGCGCTTACTGATCTCCCTTTTGCTTTGTGAGAGTCAAGTTTGACTCATTGGGCTGACTGATATCCTCCCTTTCGCTCTGTGAGAGTCAAGTTTGACTCATTGGGCTGACTTATCTCTTCCCTTTTGCTCTGTGAGAGTCAAGTTTGACTCATTGGGCTGACTGATCTCCTCCCGTATGCTCTGCGAGAGTAAAGTTTGACTCATTGGGCTAACTAATATCCTCCCTTTTGCTCTGTGAGAGTCAAGTTTGACTTATTGGGCTGACTAATCGCCTCTCTTTTGCTCTGTGAGATTCATGTTTGACTCATTGGACTGACTAATCTCGTCCCCTTTTGCTTGGTGAGAGTCAAGTTTGACTAATTTAGCTGACTAATCTCCTCCCCTTTTTCTCTGTGTGAGTCAAGTTTGACTCATTGGGCTGACTAATCTCCTCCGCTTTTGCTCTGTGAGAATCAAGTTTGACTCATTTGGCTGACTAATCTCCTCCCTTTTGCTTTGTGTGAGTCAAGTTTGACTCATTGGGCTGACTAATCTCCTTTCTTTTGCTTTGTGAGAGTCAAGTTTGACTCACTGGGCTGACTATTCTTCTCCCCTTGTGCTCTGTGAGACTCAAGTTTGACTCATCGGGCTGACTGATCTCCTCCCTTTTCCTCTCTGAGAGTCAAGTTTGACTAATTGGGCTGACTGATCTATCTTTTGCTCTGTGAGAGTCAAGTTTGACTCATTGGGCTGACTGATTTCCTCCCTTTTGCTCATTGAGAGTCAAGTTTGCCTCATTGGGCTGACTGATCTCCTCCCTTTAGCTCTGTGAGAATCAAGTTTGACTCATTGTGCTGACTGATCTCTCTTTTGCTCTGTGAGAGTCAAGTTTGACTCATTGGGCTGACTGATCTCCTCCCTTTTGCTCTGTGAGCGTCAAGTTTGACTCATTGGGCTGACTGATATCCTCCCTTTCGCTCTGTGAGAGTCAAGTTTGACTCATTGGGCTGACTGATCTCCTCCCTTTAGCTCTGTGAGAATCAAGTTTGACTCATTGGGCTAACTAATCTCCTCCCCTTTGCTCTGTGAGAGTCAAGTTTGACTCATTGGGCTGACTAATCTCCTCCGCTTTTGCTCTGTGAGAGTCAAGTTTGACTCATTGGGCTGACTAATCTCCTCCCTTTTGCTTTGTGTGATTCAAGTTTGACTCATTGGGCTGACTAATCTCCTTCCTTTTGCTTTGTGAGAGTCAAGTTTGACTCACTGGGCTGACTATTCTTCTCCCCTTGTGTTCTGTGAGACTCAAGTTTGACTCATTGGGCTGACTGATCTCCTCCCTTTTGCTCTCTGAGAGTCAAGTTTGACTCATTGGTCTGACTGATCTATCTTTTGCTCTGTGAGAGTCAAGTTTGACTCATTGGGCTGACTGATTTCCTCTTTTGCTCATTGAGAGTCAAGTTTGCCTCATTGGGCTGACTGATCTCCTCCCTTTTGCTCTGTGAGAATCAAGTTTGACTCATTGGGCTGACTGATCTCTCTTTTGCTCTGTGAGAGTCAAGTTTGACTCATTGGGCTGACTGATCTCCTCCATTTTGCTCTGTGAGAGTCAAGTTTGACTCATTGGGCTGACTGATCTCCTCCCTTTCGCTCCGTGAGAGTCAAGTTTGACTCATTGGGCTGACTGATCTCCTCCCTTTTGCTCTTCGAGAGTCAAGTTTGACTCATTGGGCTAACTAATCTCCTCCCTTTTGCTCTGTGAGAGTCAAATTTGACTCATTGGGCTGACTAATCTCCTCCCATTTGCTCTGAGAGAGTCAAGTTTGACTCATTGGGATGACTGATCTCCTCCCCTTTTGCTCTTTAGGTGTCAAGTTTTACTCATTGGGCTGAATGATCTCCTCCCTTTTGCTCTGTTAGAGTCAAGTTTGATGCATTGGGCTGACTGATCTCTTCCCCTTTTGCTTGGTGAGAGTCAAGTTTGACTCATTGGGCTGACTAATCTCCCCTTTTGCTCTGTGAGAGTCAAGTTTAACTCACTGGGCTGACTAATCTCCTCCCTTTTGCTCTCTGAGAGTCAGGTTCGTCTCATTGGGCTGACTGATCTCCTCCCTTTTGCTCTGTGAGAGTCAAGTTTGTCTCATTGAGCTGACTGATCTCTTCTCTTTCGCTCTGTGAGAGTCAAGTTTGACTCATTGGGCTGACTGATCTCCTCTCTTTTGCTCTGTGAGAATCAAGTTTGACTCATTGGGCTGACTGATCTCCTCCCTTTTGCTCTGTGAGAGTCAAGTTTGACTCATTGGGCTGACTGATTTCCTCCCTTTTGCTCTGTGAGAGTCAAGTCTGACTCATTGGGCTGACTAATCTTCTCCCTTTTGCTGTATGAGAGTCAAATTTGAATCATTGGGCTGACTAATCTCATTTCGTTTGCTCTGTGAGAGTCAAGTTTGATTCATTGGGCTAACTAATCTTCTTCCTTTTGCTTTGTGAGAGTCAAATTTGACTCATTGGGCTGACTGATCTCCTCCCTTTTGCTCTGTGAGAGTCAAGATTGACTCATTGGGCTGACTGATCTCCTCCCTTTTGCTCTGTGAGAGTCAAGTTTGACTCATTGGGCTGACTGATCTCCTCTGTTTTGCTCTGTGAGAGTCAAGTTTGACTCATTGGGCTGACTGATCTGCTCCCTTTTGCTCTGTGAGAGGCAAGTTTAACTCATTGGGCTGACTGTTTTCCCTTTTGCTCTGTGAGAGTCAAGTTTGACTCATTGGGCTGACTGATCTCCATTTTGCGCTGAGAGAGTCAAGTTTGACTCATTGGGCTGACTGATCTCCTCCCTTTCGCTCTGTGAGAGCCAAGTTTGACTCATTGGGCTAACTGATCTCCCTTTTGCTCTGTGAGAGCCAAGTTTGACTCATTGGGCTGACTGATCTCCTTTTTTCTCTGTGAGAGTTAAGTTTGAGTCACTGGGCTTACTGATCTCCTCCCTTTTGCTCTGTGAGAGTCAAGTTTGACTCATTGGGCAGACTGATCTCCTCCCTTTTGTTCAGTGAGAGTCAAGTTTGACTCATTGGGCAGACTGATCTCCCTTTTGCTTTGTGAGAGTCAAGTTTGACTCATTGGGCTGACTAATATCCTCCTTTTTGCTCTGAGAGAGTCAAGTTTGACTCATTAGGCTGACTAATCTCTTCTCTTTTGCTCTGTGAGAGTCAAGTTTGACTCATTGGGCTGACTAATCTCCTCCCCTTTTGCTCTTTGAGAGTCAAATTTGACTCATTGGGCTGACTAATCGCCTCCCAATTTGCTCTGTGAGAGTCAAGTTTGACTCATTGGGCTGACTGATCTCCTCCCTTTTACTCTGTGAGAGTCAAGTTTTTTTCATTGGGCTGACTGATCTCTCTTTAGCTCTGTGAGAGTCAAGTTTTACTCATTGGGCTGACTGATCTCATCTCTTTCGCTCTGTGAGAGTCATGTTTGACTCATTTGGCTGACTGATCTCCTCCGTTTTGCTCTGTGAGAGTTAAGTTTGACTCATTGGGCTGACTGACCTCCTCCCTTTTGCTCTGTAAGAATCAAGTTTGACTCTTTGGGCTGACTAATCTTCTCCCTTTTGCTATCCGAGACTCAAGTTTGACTCATTAGGCTGACTAATCTCCTCCCTTTTGCTTTGTGAGAGTCAAGTTTGACTCATTGGGCTGACTAATCATCTACTTTTTGCTCTGTGAGAGTCAAGTTGGACTCATTGGGCTGACTAATCTCCTCTCTTTTGTTCTGTGAGAGTCACGTTCGACTCATTGGGCTGACTAATCTCCTCCCTTTTGCTTTGTGAGAGTAAAGTTTGACTCATTGGGCTGACTAATCTCCTCCCTTTGGTCTCACTTTCTTTAAGAGTCAAGTTTGACTCATTGCACTGAATGATCTCCTTCCCTGCTGCTTGGTGAGAGTCAAGTTTGACTCATTTGCCTGACTATTCTCCTCCCTTTTTGCTCTGTGTGAGTCAAGTTTGACTCATTGTGCTGACTAATCTCCTCCGCTTTTGCTCTGTGAGAGTCAAGTTTGACTCACTGGGCTGACTATTCTTCTCCCCTTTTGTTCTGTGAGAGTCAAGTTTGACTTATTGGGCTGACTAATCTCCTCCCTTTTGCTTTGTGAGAGTCAAGTTTGACTCATTGGGCTGACTAATCATCTCCTTTTTGCTCTGTGAGAGTCAAGTTGGACTCATTGGGCTGACTGATCCCCACCCCTTTTGCTCTTTAAGAGTCAAGTTTAACTCATTGCGCTGACTGATCTCCTCCATTTTGCTCTGTGAGAATCAAGTTTGACTCATTTGGCTGACTGATCTCCTCCCCTCTGCTGTGTGAGAGTTAAGTTTCAGTCATTGGGCTGACTGATCTCCCTTTTTCTGTGTGAGAGTCAAGTTTGACTCATTGGGCTGACTGATCTCCTCCCTTTTCCTCTGTGAGAGTCAAGTTTGACTCATTGGGCTGACTGATCTCCTCCCTTTTGCTCTGTGAGAGTCAAGTTTGACTCGTTGGGCTGATTGATCTCTTCACGTTTGCTCTGCGAGAGTCAAGTTTGACTCATTGGGCTAACTAATCTCCTTCCTTTTGCTCTGTGAGAGTCAAGTTTGACTCATTGGTCTGAATAATCTCTCTTTTGCTCTGTGAGAGTCAAGTTTGACTCATTGGGCTGACTAATCTCCTCCCATTTTGCTTGGTGAGAGTCAAGTTTGACTCATTTGGCTGACTAATCTCCTCCCTTTCGCTCTGTGATAGTCGAGTTTGACTCACTGAGCTGACTATTCTTCTCCCCCTGTGCTCTGTGAGTCAAGTTTGACTCATTGGGCTGACTGATCTCCCTTTTGCGCTCTGAGAGTCAAGTTATACTCATTGGGCTGACTGATCTCTTTCGCTCTGTGAGAGTCAAGTTTGACTCATTGGGCTGACTGATTTCCTCCCTTTTACTCTGTGAGAGTCAAGTTTGACTCATTGGGCTGACTGATCTCCTCCCTTTTGCTCTGTGAGAGTCAAGTTTGACTCATTGGGCTGATTGATCTCTCTTTTGCTCTGTGAGAGTCAAGTTTGACTCATTGGGCTGACTGATCTCCTCCCTTTTGCTCTCTGAGAGTCAAGTTTGACTCATTGGGCTGACTGATCTCGTCCCTTTTGCTTTGTAAGAGTCAAGTTTGACTAATTGGGCTGATATATCCTTTTTGCTCTGTGAGTGTCAAGTTTGATTCATTGGGCTAACTAATCTCCTCCCTTTTTGCTTGGTGAGAGTCAAGTTTGACTCATTTGGCTGACTAATCTCCTCCCCTTTTGCTCTGTGTGACTCAAGTTCGACTCATTGGGCTGACTAATCTCCTCCGTTTTTGCTCTGTGAGAGTCAAGTTTGACTCATTAGGCAGACTGATCTCCTCCCTTTTGCTCTGTGAGATTCACGTTTGACTCATTGGGCTGTCTAATATCCTCCCTTTTGCTCTGAGAGTCAAGTTTGACTCATTGGGCTGACTAATCTCTTCTCTGTTGCTCTGTGAGAATCAAGTTTGACTCATTGGGCTGACTAATCTCCTCCCCTTTTGCTCTTTGAGAGTTAAGTTTGACTCATTGGGCTGACTAATCGCCTCCCAATTTGCTTTGTGAGAGTCAAGTTTGACTCATTGGGCTGACTGATCTCTTCCATTTTATTTTGTGAGAGTCAAGTTTTTTTCATTGAGCTGACTGATCTCCTCTCTTTTACTCTGTGAGAGTCAAGCTTTACTCATTGGCCTGACTGATCTCCTCCGTTTTGCTCTGTGAGTCAAGTTTAACTCATTGGGCTTACTGACCACCTCCCTTTTGCTCTGTGAGAGTCAAGTTTGACTCTGGGCTGACTAATGTTCTCCCTTTTCCTATGTGAGAGTCAAGTTTGACTCATTGGGCTGACTAATCTACCTTTTGTTCTGTGAGGGACAAGTTTGACTCATTGGGCTGACTAATCTCCTCCCTTTTGCTTTGTGAGAGTCAAGTTTGACTCATTGGGCTGACTAATCATGTCCTTTTTGCTCTGTGAGAGTCAAGTTGGACTCATTGGGCTGATTAATCTCCTGCCTTTTGTTCTGAGAGTGTTAAGTTTGACTCATTGGGCTGACTAATCTCCTCCCTTTATCTCTGTGAGAGTCAAGTTTGACTCATTGGGCTGACTAATCTCCTCCCTTTTGGTCTGTGAGAGTCAAGTTTGACTCATGGGCTGACTGATCCCCTCCCCTTTTGTTTTTTAAAATTCAAGTTTGACTTATTGCGCTGACTGATCTCCTCTTCTTTTCTCTGTGAGAATCAAGTTTGACTCATTGGGTTGACTGATCTCCCCTCTGCTCTGTGAGAGTTAAGTTTGACTCATTGGGCTGACTGATCTACTCTTTTTCTGTGGGAGAGTCAAGTTTGACTCATTGGGCTGTCTAATCACCTCCCTTTTCCTCTGTGAGAGTCAAGTTTGACTCATTGGGCTGACTGATCTCCTCCCTTATGCTCTGTGAGAGTCAAGTTTGACTCAATTGGGCTGACTGATATCCTCCTGTTTGCTCTGCGAGAGTCAAGTTTGACTCATTGGGCTAACTAATCTTCTCCCTTTTTCTGTGTGAGAGTCAGGTTTGACTCATTGGGCTGACTGATCTCCTCCCTTTTCCTCTGTGAGAGTCAAGTTTGACTCGTTGCGCTGACTGATCTCCTCCCTTCTGCTCTGTGAGAGTCAAGTTTGACTCATTGGGCTGACTGATCTCCTCCCGTTTGCTCTGCGAGTTTCAAGTTTGACTCATTGGGCTAACTAATCTCCTCCCTTTTGCTCTGTGAGAGTCAAGTTTGACTCATTGGACTGACTAATCTCCTCTCTTCTGCTCTGTGAGAATCAAGTTTGACTCATTGGGCTGTCTAATCTCCTCCCCTTTTGCTTGGTGAGAGTCAAGTTTGACTCATTTGGCTGAATAATCTCCTCCCTTTTGCTTTTTGAGAGTCAAGTTTGACTCTTTGGGCTGACTAATCATCTACTTTTTGCTCTGTGAGAGTCAAGTTGGACTCATTGGGCTGACTAATCTCCTCCCTTTTGCTCTGTGAGAGTAAAGTTTGACTCATTGGGCTGACTAATCTCCTCCCTTTTGCTCTGTGAGAGTCAAGTTTGACTCATTGGGCTGACTAATCTCCTCCCTTTTGCTCTGTGAGAGTCAAGTTTGACTCATTGGGCTGACTGTTCCCCTCCCCTTTTGTTCTTTAAGAGTCAAGTTTGACTCATTGCGCTGACTGATTTCCCCCCTTTTGCTCTGGTAGAATCAAGTTTGAGTCATTGGGCATACTGATCCCCTCCCCTCTTCTCTGTGAGAGTTAAGTTTGACTCATTAGGCTGATTGATCTCCTCCCTTTTCCTCTGTGAGAGTCAAGTTTGACTCATTGGGCTGACTGATCTCCTCCCTTTGTCTCGGTGAGAGTCAAGTTTTGACTCATTGGGCTGACTAATCTTCTCCCGTTTGCTCTGCGAGAGTCAAGTTTGACTCATTTGGCTACCTAATCTCCTCCCTTACGCTCTGTGAGAGTCAAGTTTGACTCATTGGGCTTACTAATCTCTCTTTTGCTCTGTGAGAGTCAAGTTTGACTCATTGGGCTGACTAATCTCCTCCCCTTTTGCTTGGTGAGAGTCAAGTTTGACTCATTTGGCTGACTAATCTCCTCCCTTTTGCTCTGTGTGAGTCAAGTTTGACTCATTAGGCTGCCTAATCTCCTTCCTTTTGCTTTGTGAGAGTCAAGTTTGACTCACTGGTCTGACTATTCTTCTCCCCTTGTGCTCTGTGAGAGTCAAGTTTGACTCATTGGGCTGACCGATTTCCTTCCTCCTGCTCTCTGAGAGTCAAGTTTGACTCATTGGGCTGACTGATCTCTCTTTTGCTTTGTGAGAGTCAAGTCTTACTCATTGGGCTGACTGATTTCCTCCCTTTTGCTCATTGAGAGTCAAGTTTGCCTCATTGGGCTGACTGATCTCCCTTTTGCTCTGTGAGAATCAAGTTTGACTCATTGGGCTGACTGATCTCTCTTTTGCTCTGTGAGAGTCAAGTTTGACTCATTGGGCTGACTGATCTCCTCTCATTTGCTCTGTGAGAGTTAATTTTGACTCATTGGGCTGACTGATCTCCTCCCTTTTGCTCTGTGAGAGTCAAGTTTGACTCATTGGGCTGACTGATCTCCTCCCTTTTGCTCTTCGAGAGTCAAGTTTGACTCATTGGGCTAACTAATCTCCTCACTTTTGCTCTGTGAGAGTCAATTTTGACTCATTGGGCTGACTAATCTCCTCTCTTTTGCTCTGTGAGAGTCAAGTTTGACTCATTGGGCTGACTAATCTCCTCCCTTTCGTTCTGTGAGAGTCAAGTTTGACTCATTGGGCTGACTGTTCTCTCTTTTGCTCTGTGAGAGTCAAGTTTGACTCATTGGGCTGACTGATTTCCTCCCTTTTGCTTTGTGAGAGTCAGGTTTGACTCATTGGGCTGACTGGTCTCTTTCCTTTTGCTCTGTGAGAGTCAAGTTTGACTCATTGGGCTGACTGATCTCCTCCCTTTATCTCTGTGAGAGTCAAGTTTGACTCATTGGGCTGACTGATCTCTCTTTTGCTCTTGCTCTGTGAGAGTCAAGTTTGACTCATTGGGCTGACTGATCTCCCTTTTGCTCTGTGAGAGCCAAGTTTGACTCATTGGTCTAACTGATCTCCTCCCTTTTCCGCTGTGAGAGCCAAGTTTGACTCATTGGGCTGACTGATCTCCCTTTTTCTCTTAGAGAGTTAAGTTTGACTTATTGTGCTTACTGATCTCCTCCCTTTTGCTCTGTGAGAGTCAAGTTTGACTCATTGGGCAGACTGATCTCCTCTCTTTTGCTCTGTGAGAGTCAAGTTTGACTCATTGGGCAGACTGATATCCTCCCTTTTGCTCTGTGAGAGTCAAGTTTGACTCATTGGGCTGACTAATATCCTCCCTTTTGCTCTGTGAGAGTCAAGTTTGACTCATTGGGCTGACTAATATCCTCCCTTTTGCTCTGAGAGAGTCAAGATTGACTCATTGGGCTGACTAATCTCTTCTCTTTTGCCCTGTGAGAATCAAGTTTGACTCATTGGGCTGACTAATCTCCTCCCCTTTTGCTCTTTGAAAGTCAGGTTTGACTCATTGGGCTGACTGATCTCCCTTTTTCTCTGTGAGAGTCAAGTTTGACTCACTGTGCTTACTGATCTCCTCCCTTTTGCTCTGTGAGAGTCAAGTTTGACTCATTGGGCAGACTGATCTCCTCCCTTCTGCTCTGTGAGAGTCAAGTTTGACTCATTGGGCAGACTGATATCCTCCCTTTTGCTCTGTGAGAATCAAGTTTGACCCATTGGGCTGACTAATCTTCTCCCCTTTTGCTCTGTAAGAGTCAAGTTTGACTCATTGGGCTGACTAATCTTCTCCCTTTTGTTCTGTGAGAGTCAAGTTTTACTCATTGGGCTGACTAATCTCCTCCCTTTTGCTTGGTGAGAGTCAAGTTTGACTCATTTGGCTGACTAATCTCCTCCCCTTTTGCTCTGTGAGAGTAAAGTTGGACTCATTGGGCTGATTAATCTCCTGCCTTTTGTTCTGTGAGAGTGAAGTTTGACTCACTGAGCTGACTATTCTTCTGCTATTTTGTTCTGTGAGGGTCAAGTTTGACCCATTGGGCTGAATAATCTCCTCCCTTTTGCTTTGTGAGAGTCAAGTTTGACTCTTTGGGATGACTCATCATCTACTTTTTGCTCTGTGAGAGTCAAGTTTGACTCATTGGGCTGACTAATCTCTCTTTTGCTCTGTGAGAGTCAAGTTTGACTCATTGGGCTGACTAATCTCCTCCCCTTTTGCTTGGTGAGAGTCAAGTTTGACTCATTTGGCTGACTAATCTCTTCTCTTTGCTTTGTGTGAGTCAAGTTTGACTCATTAGGCTGACTAATCTCTTCCCTTTTGCTTTGTGAGAGTCAAGTTTGACTCACTGGGCTGACTATTCTTCTCCCCTTGCGCTCGGTGAGAGTCAAGTTTGACTCATTGGGCTGACTGATTTCCTCCCTTTTGCTTTCTGAGAGTCAAGTTTGACTCATTGGGCGGACTGATCTCTCTTTTGCTCTGTGAGAGTCAAGTTTGACTCATTGGGCTGACTGATTTCCTCCCTTTTGCTCATTGAGAGTCAAGTTTGCCTCATTGGGCTGACTGATCTCCTCCCTTTTGTTCTGTGAGAATCAAGTTTGACTCATTGGGCTGACTGATCCCTCTTTTGCTCTGTGAGAGTCAAGTTTGACTCATTGGGCTGACTGATCTCCTCCCTTTTGCTCTGTGAGAGTCAAGTTTGACTCATTGGGCTGACTGATCTCCTCCCTTTTGCTCTGTGAGAGTCAAGTTTGACTCATTGGGCTGACTGATCTCCTCCCTTTTGCTCTTCGAGAGTCAAGTTTGACTCATTGAGCTAACTAATCTCCTCCCTTTTGCTGTGAGAGTCAATTTTGACTCATTGGGCTGACTAATCTCCTCTCTTTTGCTCTGTGAGAGTCAAGTTTGACTCATTGGGCTGACTAATCTCCTCCCTTTCGCTCTGTGAGAGTCAAGTTTGACTCACTGAGCTGACTATTCTTCTCCCTTTGTGCTCTGTGAGAGTCAAGTTTGACTCATTGGGCTGACTGATCTCCTCCCTTTTGCGCTCTGAGAGTTAAGTTTGACTCATTGGGCTGACTGATCTCTCTTTCTCTGTGAGAGTCAAGTTTGACTTATTGGGCTGACTGATTTCCTCCCTTTTGCTCTGTGAGAGTCAAGTTTGACTCATTAGGCTGACTGATCTCCTTCCTTTTGCTCTGTGAGAGTCAAGTTTGACTCATTGGGCTGACTGATCTCTCTTTTGCTCTGTGAAAGTCAAGTTTGACTTATTGGGCTGACTGATCTCCTCCCTTTTGCTCTGTGAGAGTCAAGTCTGACTCATTGGGCTGACTGATCTCCTCCCTTTTGCTTTGTGAGAGTCAAGTTTGACTAATTGGGCTGACTGATCTCCTCCCTTTTGCTCTGTGAGAGTCAAGTTTGATTCATTGGGGTAACTAATCTCCTCCCTTTTATTCTGTGACAGTCAAGTTTGACTCATTGGGCTGATTAATTTCCTCCCTTTTGCTCTGTGAGTTAAGTTTGACTCATTGGTCTGACTATTCTCCTCCCCTTTTGCTTGGTTAGATTCAAGTTTGTCTTAATTGGCTGACTAATCTCCTCCCCTTTTGCTCTGTGTGAGTCAAGTTTGACTCATTGGGCTGACTAATATCCTCCTCTTTTGCTCTGTGAGAGTCAAGTTTGACTCACTGGGCTGACTATTCTGCTCCCCTTGTTCTCTGTGAGAGTCAAATTTGACTCATTAGGCTGACTGATCTCCTCCCTTTTGCTCTGTGAGAGTGAAGTTTGACTCATTGGGCTGACTGATCTCTCTTTCGCTCTTGCTCTGTGAGTGTCAAGTTTGACTCATTGGGCTGACTGATCTCCCTTTTGCTCTGTGAGAGCCAAGTTTGACTCATTGGGGTAACTGATCCCCTCCCTTTTGCTCTGTGAGAGCCATGTTTGACTCATTTGGCTGACTGATCTCCCTTTTTCTCTGTGAGAGTCAAGTTTGACTCACTGTGCTTACTGATCTCCTCCCTTTTGCTCTGTGAGAGTCAAGTTTGACTCATTGGGCAGACTGATCTCCCTTTTGCTCTGTGAGAGTCAAGTTTGACTCATTGGGCAGACTGATATCCTCCCCTTTGCTCTGTGAGAGTCCAGTTTGACTCATTGGGCTGACTAATATCCTCCCTTTTGCTCTGAGAGAGTCAAGTTTGACTCATTGGGCTGACTAATCTCTTCTCTTTTGCTCTGTGAGAATCAAGTTTGACTCATTGGGCTGACTAATCTCTTCTCTTTTGCTCTGTTAGAATCAAGTTTGACTCATTGGGCTGACTAATCTCCTCCCCTTTTGCTCTTTGAGAGTCAGGTTTGACTCTTTGGGCTGATTAATCGCCTCCCAATTTGCTTTGTGAGAGTCAAGTTTGACTCATTGGGCTGACTGATCTCTTCCCTTTTACTCTGTGAGTCAAGTTTTTTTCATTGGGCTAATTGATCTCCTCTCTTTTGCTCTGTGAGAGTCAAGTTTTACTCATTGGGCTGACTGATCACCGTTTTGCTCTGTGAGAGTCAAGTTTGACTCATTGGGCTGACTGACCACCTCTCTTTTGCTCTGTAAGAGTCAAGTTTGACTCTTTGGGCTGACTAATGTTATCCCTTTTGCTATGTGAGAGTCAAGTTTGACTCATTGGGCTGACTAATCTTCTCCCTTTTGTTCTGTGAGAGTCAAGTTTGACTCATTGGGCTGACTAATCTCCTCCCTTTTGCTTTGTGAGAGTCAAGTTTGACTCTGGACTGACTAATCATCTCCTTTTTGCTCTGTGAGAGTCAAGTTGGACTCATTGGGCTGATTAATCTCTTGCCTTTTGTTCTTTGAGAGTTAAGTTTGACTCATTGGGCTGACTAATCTCCTCCCTTTCGCTCGGTGAGAGTAAAGTTTGACTCATTGGGCTGACTAATCTCCCCCATTTTCCTCTGTGAGAATCAAGTTTGACTCCTTGGCCTGACTAATCTCCTCCCTTTTGCTCTGTGAGAGTCAAGTTTGACTCATTGGGCTCACTGATCCCCTCCCCTTTTGCTTTTTAAGAGTCAAGTTTGACTCATTGCACTGACTGATCTCCTCCCCTTTTCTCTGTGAAAGTCAAGGTTGACTCATTGGGCTGACTGATCTCCTCCCCTCTGCTCTGTGTGAGTTAAGTTCTACTCATTAGGCTAACTGATCTCCTCCCTTTTTCTGTGTGAGTCAAGTTTGACTCATTGGGCTGACTGATCTCCTCCCTTTTACTCTGAGAGAGTCAAGTTTGACTCATTGGGCTGACTGATCTCCTCCCTTTTGCTCTGTGAGTCAAGTTTGACTCATTGGGCTGACTGATCTCCTCCCGTTTGCTCTGCGAGAGTCAAGTTTGACTCATTGGGCTAACTAATCTTCTCCCTTTTTCTGTGTGTGATTCAAGTTTGACTCATTGGGCTGACTGATATCTCCCTTTTCCTCTGTGAGAGTCAAGTTTGACTCATTGGGCTGACTGATCTCCTCCCTTTTGCTCCGTGAGAGTCAAGTTTGACTCATTGGGCTGACTGATCTCCTCCCTTTTGCTCTGTGAGAGTCAAGTTTGACTTATTGGGCTGACTAATCGCCTCTCTTTTGCTCTGTGAGAGTCAAGTTTGACTCACTGGGCTGACTAATCTCGTCCCCTTTTGCTTGGTGAGAGTCAAGTTTGACTCATTTGGCTGACTAATCTCCTCCCCTTTTGCTCTGTGTGAGTCAAGTTTGACTCATTGGGCTGACTAATCTCCTCCGCTTTTGCTCTGTGAGAGTCAAGTTTGACTCATTTGGCTGACTAATCATCTCCCTTTTGCTTTGTGTGAGTCAAGTTTGACTCATTGGGCTGACTAATCTCCTTTCTTTTACTTTGTGAGAGTCAAGTTTGACTCACTGGGCTGACTATTCTTCTCCCCTTGTTCTCTGTGAGACTCAAGTTTGACTCATTGGGCTGACTGATCTCCTCCCTTTTGCTCTCTGAGAGTCAAGTTTGACTCATTGGGCTGACTGATCTATCTTTTGCTCTGTGAGAGTCAAGTTTGACTCATTGGGCTGACTGATTTCCTCCCTTTTGCTCATTGAGAATCAAGTTTGCCTCATTGGGCTGACTGATCTCCTCTCTTTTGCTCTGTGAGAATCAAGTTTGACTCATTGTGCTGACTGATCTCTCTTTTGCTCTGTGAGAGTCAAGTTTGACTCATTGGGCTGACTGATCTCCTCCCTTTTGCTCTGTGAGAGTCAAGTTTGACTCATTGGGCTGACTGATCTCCTCCCTTTTGCTCTGTGAGAGTCAAGTTTGACTCATTGGGCTGACTGATATCCTCCCTTTCGCTCTGTGAGAGTCAAGTTTGACTCATTGGATTGACTGATCTCCTCCCTTTTGCTCTTCGAGAGTCAAGTTTGACTCATTGGGCTAACTAATCTCCTCCCTTTTGCTCTGTGAGAGTCAAGTTTGACTCATTGGGCTGACTAATCTTCTCCGCTTTTGCTCTGTGAGAGTCAAGTTTGACTCATTTGGCTGACTAATCTCCTCCCTTTTGCTTTGTGTGAGTCAAGTTTGACTCATTGGGCTGACTATTCTTCTCCCCTTGTGCTCTGTGAGACTCAAGTTTGACTCATTTGGCTGACTGATCTCCTCCCTTTTGCTCTCTGAGAGTCAAGTTTGACTCATTGGGCTGACTGATCTATCTTTTGCTCTGTGAGAGTCAAGTTTGACTCATTGGGCTGACTGATTTCCTCCCTTTTGCTCATTGAGAGTCAAGTTTGCCTTATTGGGCTGACTGATCTCCTCCCTTTTGCTCTGTGAGAATCAAGTTTGACTCATTGTGCTGACTGATCTCTCTTTTGCTTTGTGAGAGTTAAGTTTGATTCATTGGGCTGACTGATCTCCTCCCTTTTGCTCTGTGAGAGTCAAGTTTGACTCATTGGGCTGACTGATCTCCTCCCTTTCGCTCTGTGAGAGTCAAGTTTGACTCATTGGGCTGACTGATCTCCTCCCTTTTGCTCTTCGAGAGTCAAGTTTGACTCATTGGGCTAACTAATCTCCTCCCTTTTGCTCTGTGAGAGTCAAATTTGACTCATTGGGCTGACTAATCTTCTCCCCTTTGCTCTTTGAGAGTCAAGTTGTACTCATTGGGCTGACTGATCTCCTCTCTTTTGCTCTGTGAGAGTCAAGTTTGATCTATCTTGAATGAGTAAACCCTCACCAAGGGAGCCCCACTCTACTTCCCTCAGATGCAATTGTTCTCAGGTGCTTCAAAGGAGGGATGGGGCAAACACCAGGGCAACCTGGTCACTGTTACCTGAGGAGTCTGGTCAGAAGAGAAGCATCTAATTAGTTGCCGTCAACTCCTAGATGGTGTGGAGGTTCCCGGACGGGAGGCTTTTTGTAGAAGAGAGAATGGGGACCTTTATATTTTGGGGTAGATGTGGACACGGTTCCGAGTAGAAGCAATATTAACATTAGGTGGATTTCATATAAACAAACCAACCTGGGATACTGGGAAGGTCAACAATAATCTATTTGTTAAAGTCACTTGCTGGATACTCTTTTACCAATGAGTATCAGAAACTATGAAAGCTAAAACTTAACAATGATTAATGTAAGAGTCAGGGCAATATAAACAATTTAATCTTTCATATTTAATACGGACGGAGTCTTGAGTGTTTTATATCAGATGCAGAGTTGATCTTATATCATCAGTTCCAGTGCATAAATTTCAGTATATTATCACGATCTCATTTAACATAACAGAGCATGGGATTCCATGCTGCAAGGTTAATTACATTAGATCCTCTGTGATTTTATACTAATACAAAATCCTACTACCTGTATTAGATTTGAGTAAATAATAAAAAAAAATCCACTGCTTACAGAAAAAAATAGTACAGTATATTTTTTGACAATACTAAAAAAAAAAACATCAAGATAATGAGTACAAGTAAACCCTAAAAAGCATCAAAAGAAATTTTATACTAAAGTTCTTAATACTAATACAAGTCTTAAAGAATCAATTTCAACTGAAATTGCAGTGCTTATTCATATCATTTGTTTAATTTTTCCCATTACCTTTTCAATTGTCATCTGACAGTGATATTATGATTGTACCGATATTGTGGAAAGGGTAAGACTATGTACGGTACTATATACAAGGCTTGAAGTATACAGTGCAAAATATATAGCTTAACATTTTCTCAACACATATATACATATATATATATATATATATATATATATATATATATATATATATATGTATATATATATTTATATATATATGTGTATATATATATATTTATATATATATATGTGTGTGTATATATATATATATATATATATATATATGTGTGTGTATATATATATATATATATATATATATATATATGTGTGTGTGTATATATATATATATATATATATATATATATATATATATATATATATATATATATATATATATATATATATATATATATATATATATATATATATATATATATATATATATATATATATATGTATATATATATGTATATATATATATGTTTATGTATATATGTATATGTATATGTTTATGTATATATGTATATATATATGTATATGTATATATATATATATGTATATATGTATATGTATATGTATATATATGTATATATGTATATGTATATATATACTGTATGTATATATATGTATATGCTGTATATATGTATATATATGTATATGCTGTATATATGTATATATATATATATATATATATATATATATATATATATATATATATATATATATATATATATATATATATATATATATATATACATATATATATATAATGTGTGCGTGTTTATATATACACAAAACTGTTGCACGTACAACTAATCATAGTTATGAAGGCTCAGGGGAAATTAAGAATACACAATATATATTATATATCATATGTACACAAGCTTTATATATCTATGTATTTTAGGAAATGCCATATTCCTTAAGCCTGAGCCAATCTTTCATGTACTCACATTATACTTCAAAGGCAATTTATGATGTCTACCGACATCTGTAGTTCACATTAATTCAATATACTTCAATACCAATTATAAGAGACATATAAACTGTCAAAATAAACCTCCATATAGTAACCCTTACTCTACTAATCATAATCTGTACGTACTTAATATAGTATAAAAATAATGATTTAATAATTTTTATTATTTTACCAAGTCATAAACCTGACTGACAACAGAGTTTAGCAACAGATTTGTCAATTCAAAATACATAACAGTCTCAAACATCGACAAAGGAACTGAAGTGCTTACAGTAAATGGAGTTCAGTCGTTTCATACCTCACTAAAAGAAGTGTTTGAGAGTTGAAAAACAATAACAAGCAGTTGTTTCTCTTATGATTTCAAGATGGGAAAATTAGACGTATTTTCTTATTGTGTAAATTAAGATGTGGATTTTTATAACACTAAAGGGAATAAAGTATCAGAAACGGCATCACTTATCAAATTACTGTACTATGTCAGCTAATTACCGTGGTTTTGTGCGATATTTCCCAATGCGGGAATAACTTTCTTTAGTATTTACTAGACAAAATGAACTTGGTTCAGAGAATTTATGACAAATATTTTCAATTACAACAGTACTAAGAACTATTATGTGCCTTTGAACAATATACAGTATGCTCCCTGTGAAAAAAAAAAACTGAATAACATCCAGTTAAACAGAGAGGGCGATAAAACCCTCTTTAATTCAGGTTTTAAAATTTACTTTTTTTTATTAAGTAATGATCTTCAGGTACATAAAAACATTACTGATTATATTTATGGCACAAGTTAGTCTTCAAGTACAAAATATAATTGTTTTGAACAAAGTCCTGTCCATATATGGCTACTTCCTCTAAAATTATTTCTTTCAAATACATGTTTCACCTTTAGTCATTTCAGACTGCGTCGCTCATCCTAAACTACTGAATGAAAGAATAAATAAATTGACGTTAAGCTGTTATACGTAACCTTATGTCAATCCCTCCATCGGACAATAATGATGAAAAATGGCTCGCAAAAACAAAAATTTCAGAAGATTGGAAAATACGCATATATAATATAAAAATATTAGTACAGTAACCTACCACCATAGTAGCAAGATATGTTTGAAGAGTGCACTCAGAAGCTGGAATGTTTGCTAATTCAAAATCATTTGGGCTAAACATCTCCCAACCCAACTGCAACTCCCAACCATCCACTGTTTTCCATCAGCTGATCCTGCTATTGCTAGCTAACTAAGCTATGCATATTACGAGAATTCCAGCATTTAGTTTAGATATTAATTGAATTAGTATTCTATAGTATTGAATATTTACTGATTTTCTTTACATTTTATTAACACAACAATTCAAAGTTTCTTTTTACGTTTTCAGTCAGCTGACTGCCCTAATTGTCTATGTATGAAGAATTACATGTTCTTGGCATTTTAAATATTAAAAATCAAAATCAGAATTAAGCTAAAAGCATTAGAAAATATGAAATCCTCAAACATTGAATAAAAAGAAATGTATGAAAACATTGCTAACATAGTTTACAACAATGGCCGATTATTCGCAGAACAGAATGCTTTCATATCAGTCACACACATGAAAGCAAGAAATCGTATTTAGACCTTCCATTATAAAATGAAGATTTTAATATTCCATTGGGTTATAATTTGTACATGATTTCTTCATTATTCTGAGGTACCCTTTAATTCATTTTTTTTTTAATATTTTACATGTTGATATCAACAACAGGAATTTACATTTGTCACTTTACTGGTAATTGGAGTGAAGGAAATTATGAAGATTTTAACGTTTTAGCAATTTATAATAAGTTTAACCACTTATTTTGAATCATACTGGAATCTTATTTCATGGTTTCATGGGTTAAAAGGATTCCAGTTTATGTCTTGTGCAATTCCCCCCCCCCCAACGCCATTATGAAAATTCTTATCTTTCATTGACATTCAGTGCACCGAACTAACCTACCGCTTAGACACTCAATTTGCAATTGTCATAATTTTAGATTTTTTTTGCATTGTATTTTAGTTTTTCATCATTCATTTTGCACACTTGTATTTGTAGAAGTTTGTTAGTTTACTGTTCATAAGGTAGATGGTTACTGTATACTTATATGCAGAAAATATTAGAAATATAAAGAAAAACATATATCTAATGAGGCCATTTCTATCGCGGCCACGGCTGTATAGGTATGTACGTGCATGTCTCCTGATTGAAGCGCTGTTGGATTCACTACATCATTAAGTCAAACAATTAATTCTTGAATGGTTGTTACCAGTATGATATGCTTATTCTGTAACTGTTCAAGATGAAATAAAAATACGTCAAAATATATCTTAACTCAGAAAATGATTAAAATAATAAGAAAAAATAATGGTGACGAGTCTCGAACAACTTTCTGTCTACCTCCTACTAAGTATGTAGTTAGGTGTTTACATGTCTTCTGGTGTGTTGTGCTTGATTTTAGCCATGGGCCCCCAAAATCGTAGTTAGTTAATCCACACGTCATCATATAATGATATAATTTGGAAATGATCAATAGTTTTAAAAAGGGGCAAAAGAGTGACATCCATAATACCTTATGCCTGGCTTAGAAAATTCATGACAAAGACCGCATTGTTCAATATGTTACCGGAATGGCTCCGTTGTCTAAAACATGTAACATCACTGTGAAGAGAGGTGTAACTTATTAGGAAATGAAGCGCTTACTATCCCTTTGGATCAAAAGGCAAACACATGAGCAGATTCCTATGAGCCAAATGCTGATCCAACACAAGGCCAAGTCTTTGTTTGAGGACCAACGAAGAAAATATCCAGAAGAAAAGGAAACTTTAATTGCCGCAAATCCTGGGTGGTTTGACAAATTCAAGAAAAGTTTTAGCTTGTCCACTAAAATCCTGAGATAAGATGCTGCTCCTGGTATTGTTGCTGCTGAAGAATTTACTGTCACTTTAAAGAAAATTATTTAAGATAAAAATATTTGCCCAGGACTTTTTAAATATCTTATTGTGGACGTGAATCCAAGATGATTTTATTCATGGGAAGAAAAATAATGCAGGGTACAAGGTAGCCACAGATGAGTTAGCATTAATGCTTGAGGGTTATGTCACTGGGGATTTTAAACTGAAATTGCTGTTAGTCCTCTATGCCCTTAATTACCGGGCACTTAAAAACTAACCAAAGTTGAGTCTCCCTTATCATTTGGATGACATGGGTTACCATGGTAATTTTTTGAAAAATAGATCTCTAGTAATTCTATACCATCAGTCAAGATATTACAAGGTAAAAATAATTTCTTTTAAGGTTCGGTTGATTCTCGATAATGCATCTGAACCTCCCAAACGTCTGAATCTCACTGACCTAAATTGGAATGTCACTTTCTTGCCACCAAACACTACATCACACAATTTAAACAGTGGACCAAGGCGTCAAAGTTCCCCTGAAGCAGTACTATTTACGACAAATCTTGCATCCAGCAGTTGATGCTTTGTTACCAGATGACAGTATGAGCATTCAGAAGATTTTGAAGGCCTATGTTAAATATCAAAGCATCTTGGACTGAAGTGACTTAACCAGCGATGAATGGCGTATGGAAGAATCTGTGCCCTCAAATTGTTCATTATTTAAAAAGGTTTGGACGAGTCTGTAAAAGACGTATTAAAGAATTTAGTATCCCTTAGTAATGAACTGACCTTCAGATGAAGGTGGAAGGAGATTTTAAAGAGCTGATTGAGGCCCACATGCAACCTCTGACTATTGAAGATTTGTTAGAGCTTGAGGAACAACAGAATATGGAAGAAATTTTCTTTGATCTGGAACCAAGGAACTTCAAGCTTGATGATATGCAGTGTGGTTTTCATTATTTATCCAAGTATATGGTAATCTGAGAGTCCCAGGATTCTTTAGCCAACTGTTTTACAAAAATTTTGAATAGGGTTGAAGATTTGTTCCTTCCATATATAATAATTGTTGACAAAAGGTAGAAGAACAATGTCATACAAACTTTAGATCATTTCGTTGTAATACATAAAACGAAAGGCTACAGAGTAGTCAGTGGATCCTAATACTAAAGAACCACAATGACATTAGGTGTTTAGAGCAAAGAAATCTCTTATAGAAGCCACACCATCACCAACATCCGCATCGTCGTCATCATCCTTTTCCAACTACTAGTTTGTCACTTCCGACTCCACCTTCTATTATTTTCAGCAAGCAAAAGAGACGCCAAGGTTAAGGTAAAATGACTAGTACAGCATTTTTAAGGTTGCTGTATATTTTTAGTAATTTATTTATTTTCATTTGAATAAACTTAAATCCTATACACTATTAAAGTGGTAGCAGGATTTGAGTTTACTTCGTCTCCTATATTTTCATTGATAGGGAACATACGAGTCACTTTATGAGGACATTTCCAACTTGCATTAAAAATAGAATCCTGGAACCAATTACCTAGAATGGGGTATTACTTATGAATATAAACTTCGTCAATTTTGTAGCTAAAGTAAATAAGCAGAATTATTTAACTCTTTCGTAAGTAGTAACTGTGATAACTGCAGTTTTTTCTTTGTTATAGAGGACTGTGCTAAACTATCACATTTCACGCCAGTCATCTGACTGAATGACCCTCTGAGTCTTTTAGTCAGACCTTCAACTCAAAATACTATCCATCAGGAAGTGGTGTTGTTCAGTAAGGCTTGTCCATTTTAAGATAATAGGTATGTATGTATGGGATACAAATATGAATTTTTAAGTTTTGTAATGTCAATACAAAAATAAAACTTTATTTCACAGACAACACACTACAACTTGTAAACTGTTGTCATCCAATTGATACCGTATGATGAATTTACCCATAAAAATAGTTGCAAGCTGTACTATCTACTTATAAATTCCACTAAAATTAATAAAAAAGTTAAGGAAGTGATTTTTATTCTAAGATAATGTAATCCATCTAATCTAGATTAATGTTCCTTAGGAACTTTTAAATGCACAGTAGAGTAGTATGAATATTTTAAAGACATTAAGCCACTACTACCATCTGTATCCAATACTATGGGTTACTAGGCCAATCTTTGAATTGCATACCTTTCTATATGTTGGAACTGTCAAGTGAGGATTGGCTTGTCGCTGTTGCCTTTATAAGGTGACATGTGCTGCAAAACCCTTCTCCATAGTAGTGACCCAGTGTTAACACATTCTTCAGCCCATATGCTTGCTAGCAAAGATGCCCAGGTTAGTTGGTGGAGTTTTATATTTCTTTAAAGTTGACTTGTTGAAGTCTGTATCGTTTCTTATGGTTACCAGGTTTTCGGTGGATGTTTTTTAGTTTGTATAAAATGTAATAAAATAAGGAAATATGTGCTTGCCCTTTTAAATTATCAATGTGAGATGAAGACTTTGGCATGGGTCTAAACTCCCAAACTTGACTAGGCTGCTTAATGTCTTATGCCAATTGAGAAAGTTGTGAACTTAAGAGGTGGACCAGCTGCAAGGGACTAAAGTGTCCTAGGCTATACAACCAGTATGATGAATATTTGCTTCTGATAGGTGATGAAGGAAAACTAAAGCTACAAGGTCTTGATCAAGATGATGCTTTTTTATACAGTACCTGTGATAAGACATCTAAGCTTCAGTAGCCATTAAAAAATTTTCTTTTAACCTACTAAGAGACAAATGTACAGTACTCGCAGAGGGACTTGATTAAATCTTTGCTCCAAGTTTTAGGAATGGCTTATACTGTATACCTTTAATCCTTCCTTAGTTATTAGCCAATGCCAACTTGGTCTTATGACCCAAATTTTACTATAAGTATTGGGTGTGCTTTCCAACATGAGAACTGTTCTCTCAGCAAAATTTGTGCCCTTTATTCTTCACACGGTAATTAGCTTTGAAACCTCGTTCTAATGTAACAGCTACCCA
This sequence comes from Palaemon carinicauda, assembly GCF_036898095.1. NCBI lineage: Eukaryota > Metazoa > Arthropoda > Malacostraca > Decapoda > Palaemonidae > Palaemon > Palaemon carinicauda. Next base: position 47,553,213 of record NC_090743.1, read on the forward strand.
ACAAAATATATATCGCTACAAAGAATTGAGAACAGATGATGTACACTCAACTCACAAAACAAGTCTAAAACAGGAGCTGCAGCATTTTTAATAGTCTCAATAGATTTTACTAACTCATATGGGTGGAATTCTCTATTTCAGGATATTAATTAATTGACTATAAATTGTGTGAATATCATACACTTCTTTAAAGTTATAGTTGAATGATAAAGCAGTGTTAAATATAATTGGTTACAACACATCTATTCCTTCAACAGTCATCAAAAATGTTTTTTAAAATCAAATTAACAGTATTTTTCTTATGAAAACTGAATATTTGAGTGGCTGCAATAAATTTGTTTTTAAATGTGACAATACAGTAATCAAGACAAAAAAATTAAAGGGTTAGCTTCATTAATTTTGTTATCTATCATGGGAAGATATAACATCTCGCATATCCAAGTGAGGCAACAACCTTTATAAGTGTTTTCATTTCCAAAACTATAAAATTATGGTGTACCTTGTTTTACTGTAACAAGTAACCATCGAATAGTATTATTATAAGCTAAATTAATGGGTTGGTAGATGTTTGCTTAATTTTCTAGAGTGTGCTGAAATTATTGAAGCTACTTGTATTGCCAAGTAAAGTATTGCAGTCTAAGATACTTACTCCAAAATAATACATCTCAACTAAATATTAATTTACAAAATATATTTTTGGGCTCAAGCCATGTCGTCCTGATGGAAGGTTCCTTCAGTAGCTTCCTAGGGTATATTTAACTACAGTGGATATTCCCAGAGAATTAAACTAAAGGTTATCACAGAATTCTAACTTCTGGTGCGAGTACCCTAAAGGTTTCCCTCTAGGATATTGTATATCAACAGGGGACGCATGTATTAACACGCCACATAGCTATCTGCACCCCATATAGAGTTAACACTTCGATATGGAAAGGTGGCTGAGTAACTGAGGAGCTGTTCCAAAGTTACTCTCATCCGTGGCTACTTTTGGTACTCGAGACGTAAACAAACGGGCGCCATTGCCAAATGACGTCACGTCCGTCTTCATCCTTTCGCTTGTAGCTCCTATGCTTGGTCGGATTTTTCCCAAGTGTCTTACTTATCTGCTTACATCGCCGTTATGTCTCAATCTTCAGCCTCGCCCTCTTCTGGAAAGTTGAGTACCAGATCCTAGTATTGTTTAAATAAGCTCTGGCCGTAAAGTAACTTCTACTTTTCGTAATATTTGGTGTTTTGTGGCGGAGCTGTGCCAGAACTGGACAAGCCATTTACGGCGCCGCTGTTCATATTGCATACTTTATTTAGTTAGCCAGAACAGCCTCTTCCGCTCCCTTAACTAATTAATATTTTTAGTTATTTAGTCTTCATAGCTAGGAAGTAATTATATCGTGTGTTAGCGCTCGTTAGGCACGGTCATTGGCCGACCCCATATTAGATCGCTAGCCTAGCCCCTAGGCTTGACAGCCTAGTGCTCATATTACTGCATGATATAATAGTGTTCCTCAGTTAAATTATGAAGATTTAGGCATTTTTAAACATACTAGTTACTGTGATGTAAGTGTTTTCGCCTTCGGGGACCATACAAGGGACTGTGTTGGTTCGGGTACCACACTCTCCTAATCTATGTAGGAACCCTTGTATGCTTCCTATCCCCCTTACCTACGGGTAATTCCCTCTGGGTAGCCTTGCTTCTCCCTTATTCTATATTGGGGAGAATCTTTACTTCACCCAGAGTATTATCGCTTTCTCAACCTACCCTAAGGGAATGACCCCCCCTTAGGGTCGTGCTTGAGACCTTAGGAAGGGCTCTGCCCTTCTCCAGTTTGCACTTGGTTGGGTTACTCCTTCCTCCCTGCAACTAGCGATGTGTCTTTCCAGGCCTCCCTAGCCTAGGAGAATGGTTCTCCTAATCTAGGTTAGGTTCTGGGGGCGAGATTCTGTTTTATCATAGTTCAGGACAGTACATCAGTGCTGTACCTGATCTGAGCTACCTATCCTAGGTTAGGGAGCGTTCTCCCTTGCCTTGGTGGCCTCTCTCATACAGTGTCTCCCCATCTTAGAAAGACCCCTACTCCCCTACCCCACTCTATCCCTTTGTGTAGGCCTGCCTACACACCCCTGTCCGCTGTCCTACAACTCCTCCCTTGGGGGGAGTGGTAGGGCTAGCCTTGTTCTTCTGCTGAGCTGGCCGCTCTGGTACACTTCCCCCTCATAGTGTTCTATGGGGGTGGTTGCCGGCGGCGGTCCTGCCGGCGGAGGATTCCCCCTCTTTGAGTGCTCTCTGTCCCTCCCTTGGGTTACCTTAGGCTCCCAGCTGCCTGCCGGCCCACTGCCGCCGGATGATAGGTGTATCTACTCCTATCATGAGTGCACTCCGGAGGGAAGCCGGCGGGGTATAGGACATTACCCCTCCCTTCCCTCCTTACCTTTCTCTCTCTCTCTCTATTATGGTGCCGCCACTACCTCAGGTAACCTCTATTCATAAGACCCCCCCCCAAGGCGTCAGCATGCCGGAGGCTGCCGACATACTGCCGACGTCCTCCCTCATACATTTCCCCAGGATTACCTGGCGACAGCCGGCCGACTGCCGCCCCTTTCCTGCCGACATTGATTGCCGGCATCCCAGGTGTCCGCCCTACATATTATATCTTATGAGTTGAACTAAGGTTCACCATGCCGTCAGCCGCCGGCTGCCGGAGCCCGCCGCCCTGCTGGTGACCCGCCGCTGTGCTGGCGGGTCGCCTCTGTGGTGTTTTCCATCTTGGTTGTCCAGTGTGTCCTCCTTGATGTCTTTTCACCTTGCAGGACCGGTCTCCGGCATTCCGTCAGCCTGCTGGCGCCACCTAATGAGGCACCAATGGACGTGCACCCCTTCTACGGCTGCCGGCACCACGCCGGCAGTCAATCTGATACAGCCAGATAGTCTGCCACCTCCATCTAGATATCATTATACCATCTGATATAGTGGCTACGTCGTATGGTTGCACAGTACAACATTTCCAGCATACTCTGTGCATCTCAGTGCAGTCTCTTGCCGGAGCCTACATATTATTAAGGGGTTTATCCTATTTTCCCCTCTCCCCCACCAGGCTCTGACCGATCTCAGATCCTTTTATACTCTGCGGACAATTCCTTGAAGGAAGCCTAGCTTGGCTCATCCATATGGGTTCTCCCTCCTTTAGAACCCTCGGGTCCTAAGGAATTGTCTACAGAAAAGGTTACGGTAACCGGCTGGACGGGATTCACAAGTATGTGTCTAACTACTTTCTTTCCCGCTCATCTATCCTGAGCATATAAATTTTATGCTAATATTATAGGTTAAGTTATTCTTAAGCCTAGAGTAAGTCATATTATGCCTTCCATGTACTCAAGATCTCCTTCTTTTACAGGAGGAGTATATGAAGTGTGAGAGCTCCTTCTGCGGAGTTAAACGCCCGGACTTCTATGGGCACAAGGCGTGCCGGACCCATGCCCCTTGCGCCGCCAAGAAAGGCGACCTGAAATACTGGGATCCGCAGAACTGTCCGATCTGCAAAGGTCTCCTGGAAAAGGCGTTCAAGACTCCTCTTACCACCGAGTAACGGGACAACGCTAGAGAGGAACTGCGCAGATGGGTGCGCGGTTTCCAGAAGAACGCTTCTGGACCTTATCTTCCAAATGAGATATGAAGGCCCTGTTTTTCCCAAAAGCTTCTAAGGACGCTGTGATCCCTCAAGATCAAATCCTAACCGTCCAGTTGGTGATTATACCCGATATTGTAATGGAACAGTCCCTGCGCACGTGCCACCTTGACTCCGAAGAGGTGGAACGTATGTCGGAGATCCCCGAAGGAACGGAGAAAACCCTCATGGGCGAAGAACTCGACTATGAGGAGGACCGTAAAAATTTTCATTAGTGAAAAGATCGGTTCTGTTTTCCTGGAAGAAGTGGAGTTCTTCCCGAACTTCGAAGCTTATCCGGACTGTTACGTCCGACTCTGGTCCAAACCAGCCTCAAAAGAAGAGACCGAACCTAAAGAAGTGATCGTGTTCGATCTCGCAAAGGCCCAAGCTATGCTGGCTCATGCAGTGAAGAGTCGGGGTTTCACCAACTCCAAGATGCCGGCACTGAGCAAAAAGCATCCAACCTTTGTTGCTCCAGCTACTGCTACCTTCCCCTTCGTTGAAAAGGCCTTCCAAGCGGTCATGAAGGCTGTGGAGGAAGGGAAACCTTGCCCTGCACTGGAGGAGTGCAGACCCTTCTCTCTCACTCTTCCCCCCGATGGCAGGTACTGGAAAGACACCCAGCTTACCTTTACGGTTGGGAAACTCGAACCTGATGTAGCCGGTCGTCGGTTCAACGAGGACCTCCCACGACTGAACGACCATCTCCTTCCTCGGGAACAAGATAATAAGGAGAGACTCGCTGCTTCGCTGTCACATCAGGTACAGCTAGAAGTCATGGCCGGGGACACCAGGGTCCCAGACTTTTACATGGTCCTTGCAAAGTCACACCTTGCTACTGTGACCAAGGATCTCTACAGCTTCGCTAGGGCTCGCAGAGCCTGTAGAGAATTCGTGTTCGTCAATGCAACGGTGAAACCCGAACCCAGGAGACTGATTTCCTCCAACATCTGGGGCAAACATCTCTTCCAAAAGCCGCCACGGAGAATCGGAACCTTCTCCACAAGTGGGGCATGTCTCGAAAGAGGATCTCCTCTCAGGACGGAGGCCCTCAACCTAAGAGGAAATCCTCGAAACCTAAGCCCCGGCAACGTTAACCAAAACGTCAGTTTCCGGCTCCCGCTACTCCCCAAGTGGTTGCACAACCACAGCAGACCTTTCAACTGGTCCCCCTACCGGTGGTGTCGCAGTCACCGGTCTTCACCCCTGCCTATGAGCAGCGTTCCACTACCTTTCGTCCCAGAGGTAGAGGCTCCGGCAGAGATTCTTCTCGCCGTCCCTCCAGAGGTAGAGGAGGAAGGGGAGCTTGCGGCCGAGGTGGCAAACCCTCGGGAAACCAGAAGCAATGAAGTGCTTCCGGTGGGAGGAAGACTCCGCCAATTCCAGGATCGTTGGACCTTCGATCCTTGGACTCACAGCATCATCAGGAATGGACTGGGCTGGAGCTGGATTCAACCACCCCCATCCCTCCAGCAATTCTCCCAACAGTCAACCCCCCTCCTGGAAGAATATGTCCTGGAACTCTTGAGCAAGAAGGTGATCAAGAGGGTAAAGTCAACCAGGTTCCAAGGGAGACACTTTTGTGTTCCCAAGAAAGACTCAGACAAACTCGGAGTCATTCTAGACTTGTCCCCTCTCAACAAGTTCATTGCGAACAACAAATTCAAGATGCTGACTCTGCAACACATAAGGGCCCTTCTGCCTCACAAGGCCTACATGGTCTCCATAGACCTGGCGGATGCCTACTGGCACATTCCAATGAATCACTACGCTTCCTCCTACCTAGGATTTCGACTCTAAAGGAAAAGTTACGCCTTCAGGTCCATGCCCTTTGGGCTCAACGTGGCTCCACGAATCTTCACCAAGCTGGCAGACGCAATCGTCCAACAGCTACGTCTTCAGGGCGTCCAAGTGATGGCCTACCTAGACGACTGGCTAGTCTGGTCGATATCGCCCGAAGATTGTCTGAGAGCCTGCAACAAAGTCACCCAGTTCTTAGAGCATCTGGGTTTCAAGATAAACGCCGAGAAATCTCGCCTCACTCCATCTCAGAAGTTCCAATGGTTGGGAATCCATTGGGACCTTCAGTCACACCGCCTTTCCATTCCACCGAAGAAAAGGAAGGAAATAGCAGGGTCTGTCAGGTGGCTTCTAAAATCCAAACGGATCTCAAGACGCCAACAGGAACAAGTTCTCGGCTCTCTACAGTTCGCCTCAGTGACAAACCCAGTGCTTCGCGTACAGCTAAAGGATGCCGCGGGAGTCTGGAGACGATTCGCATCCATCGCTCGAAGAGACCTCAAGAGACGGTTTCAAACAGACTTCGCTCATTGCTAAAGCCGTGGTCGGAAGCATAGGCCCTGAAAAGGCCCATCCATCTTCAACACCCGCCTCCATCGATCAACATCCACACGGACGATTCACTGGAGGGTTGGGGAGGTCACTCCCACCAACAGCTAGTTCGAGGAACATGGTCTCCCCTATTCAAGACGTTTTCACATCAACATCTTGGAGGCCATGGCGGTTCTTCTCGCCCTGAAGAAACTCTCCCCGCCTCCCTCGATCCACATCCGTCTGAATCTGGACAACTCGGTGGTAGTCAGATGTCTCAATCGTCAGGGCTCGAGATCGCCCCAGATAAATCAGGTGCTTCTACCTATCTTCCGTTTGGCAGACAGGAAGAAATGGCACCTGTCTGTAGTTCACCTATAAGAATTCCGCAACGTGACAGCGGACGCTCTATCAAGGACAAGCCCAATAGAGTTGGAATGGTCTCTAGACGCAAGATCATTCTCCTTCATCTCTCGCCAAATCCCGGAACTTCAGATCGATCTCTTCGCGACGAGCGACAACAATCAACTTCCTCGATATGTGGCCCCGTACGAGGACCCCAAGGCAGAAGCGGCGGACGCCATGTCCCTGGTTGGGGACAGATGGTCCAAGATCTACCTGGTCCCTCCACCCAACCTTCTGCTGAAAGTCCTATCCAAACTGAGAACCTTCAAAGGGACAGCGGCCCTAGTGGCTCCCAAGTGGCCCCGGAGCAATTGGTATCCCCTGGTCCCGTCGCTGCAGCCCACGCTGATCCCCGTACCGGGCCTAGTCCTCTCTCAACAAGTACAGAAGTCGACTGTCTTCGCTTCATCACTGAAAGTCAAGGACCTTCATCTCATGATTTTCTCTCCTTAGCCGTAAAGAAAAGGTTTGGGATCTCGAAGAAAAGCTTAGACTTCCTCGAGGAGTACAAAACAGAGTCTACCAGAAGGCAGTACGAATCTTCCTGGAAAAGGTGGGTCTCCTTCGTCAAGGGGAAAAATCCTACGGAGATCACCATTGATTTTGCATGTCCTTCTTCATTCACCTTCATGGACAAGGCCTAGCGGCCAACGCGATTTCCACTTGTAAATCGACCTTGACTAGACCACTCCTATACGGTATGCGCTAGACTACGCCCAGCACCTCCACCAAAACCTATCTCCTGGTCCCTGGACAAGGTGCTCCATTTCACTTCTAGCCTGGACAACGATTCGTGCCCTCTGAAAGACCTGACTCAAAAAGTTATCTTCCTTTTTGCTCTCGCCTCGGGAGCCCGAGTCAGTGAAATAGTGGCATTAGCAAAAGAAGAGGGTCATATCCAACTACGGGGGATCTTACCCTCTTCCCCGACCCAACGTTTCTCGCAAAAAATGATCTACCCACCAAGAGATGGGGCCCCTGGAGAATCTGCCCCCTGAAGGAAGATGTCTCTCTATGCCCGGTGGAGAGTCTTAAGGTCTATCTTCAAAGAACTTCAGACTTCGGTGGAGGACAACTCTTCAAAAGAGAAACCTCGGGTAGCGACCTGTCACTGAAATAACTAAGAGCGAAAATCACCTACTTCATTCGCAGAGCGGATCCTGACAGTACACCCGCAGGTCACGATTCTAGGTAAGTCGCCTCTTCTCTGAACTTTTCAGAATATGGATTTTGAAAGCCTCAAGAGCTTTACAGGCTGGAAATCATCGCGCGTGTTCTTCAAGCACTACGCAAAACAGGTGCACGAAGTGAAACATCTCGTGGTAGCTGCAGGTAGTGTAATGAAACCTGCCACTTAAATCTGCATAGAACAGTGAGTTATTTGGGACTCTAACTCTACGGGTGCCTGTGTTGACCCTATCGTGATACACAGTGATTTAATGGACACTTAATGTTTCTAATAGACTGTTCTTTATCAAGGTGAAATGTCATAGAAATATTACACGTGTGCCACATGCTTTCGAGCATGGAGTGTTTTTTGGACTATAAAAGACTGGCGTTCCCCTGGGAACTGGTGTTGCTGAAAAGCAAAATTTCCTTTTCAGACTCAAGATCACCGTCTTTAATTTTCTATGTACATTATTCATTATTATTGTAAATAAATTCTATAATCATTATTGTAATTACTTCTATAATGACTTGCAATCTTAGAAATAAAATGTCTATTTTATTTCCCATGTGCGTCTCCTTTCGCTCCTATTCCTTATTAGGAAATATACGATTGTCATAGTTTCATTTACCCCTTTCCTGTCTGATCTAAAGAATAATATAAGTATTTATATTATATACTCACCTATGCTTGATAATATTCCTACTCGAATATTAACCTTTGATCTGTCTCCGAGACCAGCATGATCTCTCCACCAGGTGAGTAGTTCTTCAATGATCACTTCGAGATATTCCTCTTGTCCACCAGGACTTCCCTGCCAGGGGGGCAGGAAGCCAGTTCATCGTAGAATCTCTGGTAAGGACAATTACTAAAATTGTCATAGTCTTTACGGTCTCCAGACCATAGGAATATTACTCGAAGCCCTTGGCACTTGGATTAAAGGAAAAAATCCACGATACATTAATTCTCTGGTACACTTCCATCAGGACGACGTGGCTTGAGCCCAAAAAACGGATTTTGAGCAAAGCGAAAAATCTATTTTTGGGTGAGATAGCCATGTCGTTCTGATGGACCCTCCCGTCTATTCTAGTTCAGCCTTTCAGGCCCCTTCCTGACCTACTGTATCGCGGAGATTGGTAGGAGCTGAGCTCAGGATGAAGACGGACGTGACGTCATTTGGCAATGGCGCCCGTTTGTTTACGTCTCGAGTACCAAAAGTAGCCACGGATGAGAGTAACTTTGGAACAGCTCCTCAGTTACTCAGCCACCTTTCCATATCGAAGTGTTAACTCTATATGGGGTGCAGATAGCTATGTGGCGTGTTAATACATGCGTCCCCTGTTGATATACGATATCCTAGAGGGAAACCTCTAGGGTACTCGCACCAGAAGTTAGAATTCTGTGATAAACTTTAGTTTAATTCTCTGGGAATATCCACTGTAGTTAAATATACCCTAGGAAGCTACTGAAGGAACCTTCCATCAGGACGACATGGCTATCTCACCAAAAAATAGATTTTTCGCTTCGCTCAAAATCCGTTTCTTGAATGAGAAATACAGTCTACTGTATTTATAAAAGTCAAGCCATTACTTACACTATATTGTGAACTCTCTCATATGGAATGAGAAAATTTAAAAAACCTAAAAAGCTTTGACATGCAAAAATCTGCTGTTAAGTGTTTCAGTGTGAGTATACCAAATATCACCTTTAAACTAAACCAATATGACAACATTTCTGAATAAATTACTTTAGTATCAGACTCCTTTTTCTGTACCAGACAGACTATAGAAGTTGCCAAAGACTTTCCTGTTTTTGTTTTGTTTTTGCAATATAATGCAAAAATGTATCCCCTAAAATTACTACATTATTTGTTCTTGAAGCTATAAATTATTCTACCTATGAATATGAGGTAACATTGTGAATATGTGCTATGACAAATTTACAAATGACTAGAATAGTTCCATCACATTTTCATAACACATACTTTATGATGATCTTATCACATGTGTACCAGACTTAAAATTTGTAAACACTTCTGTAAAAGTTTGTAGAAAATCTATATAAATATACTGTATAGGTTTTGACATCATTTCATGTGTCTCCATGGGTAAGCTATAAAGACACAGAATTACGGGAATTGGTATATATGTCCTGAACAAAGAAGATGAATTTAAGCTGAGGCCTGGCACCGACATCCACAGTTGATCGGCACAATGAGACTTTGAGGTTGAAATTTGAAGTCATAAACATGAAATGTTGTCCTAAGAGTATGTGATTAATTTATAATAAGAGAAATATTCTATGCAGGAAGTCATTGGATATTTTGTTGATACTCATAAAATGGTACCATACTCATGTGACTAAAAAGAGTATTAGAGTAAGAGTTAAGATGCTACTTCGTTAATGATGAGTAAGAACAGCTAGAGTAATATTGGTAAACACACAATCAAAATTTAATGGTAATGCATATGATAGAAAGTCTAATACAGTGTATGGTGTACTGTACAAGTAACTGGTAGCATACCGTATTAAGGTTTTACCGAGTGATTAATTGACTAAAAATAAAATTCAGGAAGCGTTAGATGGTATCCCTGCGTGAGGGTGATTTAGGCACATTAACGGTAGGTGTGGGCAAAGGAAGAGTGGAACATGGTTGAGCTGGGGGATGCGATCCATCAACACCATCCTCTGTATCCTCGCTAGATGTTGGGGGAAGTGTAGGTGCGTTTTGGTTTGCTGAAACTTGAGTTGTGGGGGTAGAGGACCTTAAAAGGTTGTCTTCATCAGTTGGTGGCAAATGCCCTGACACTGTAGAAATTGTTTCTCTTCTGCGGAGGTTTGGCGCTGCTCCAAGAGGGAAGGGGGAAGGTGACATTTCAGTCCTATAAATGGGTTTGAAAAAGTTTAGATATATGTAATAATCATTATCAGATTGAAGAGAAATCTATTACGAAATATTAATGGTTTTAAACTCACAGTGTACAAATATGAATATACTTTTAATGACAATGTAGTAGCAAAAGGGAATTGACATACACAAAGGAGGTAAGTAGTTCCAATCCTTGTTGGAAGAACTCAAGAGATAGTGGAAATTGTGTAGTTTTTTTTTTTTAATATGAAATAGCATCAAATCTCCTCTATATCTTACTGTACTAAAGAACTTTCCAATCTACATATTTCTAATTGATTTTTTACCATTTCCTTTTTCTTCCATAGTTCTCTCAATTGCTTGTTTAAAAAATTTAATTAATTAAATTCTCCATTAGTTAGTTAAGCGTTCTCTTAAACTGACTAAAATCTATGTACAACAACATTATACCAAAAACACGATCTGATCTCTATTAATGAAGTGAAATTTCTTCTGTAGGATAAACTGTTTACCAATGCAACAATAATGCTCTGATTCCTGACCCACAACAAATAACCACTACTGATGCTAAATAAAAATAATCCATTCCTTAGTAGAGTCATATAAATAAACTTGTGTTAACTACGTAGCCAACATCTCTGAAACCTAAGTGCAAACTTCATGCAAATTGTCAATGAGAACTGAACATACCTTATGAAGTTATCCCATGTGTGTTGATAATCCTAGTTATTGATATAAACAACCGAAAAGTTTTTGTAAGTAGGAATGATGCTTTTACATTTATGAAAACAGAATGAATGACTTGAGACCGATTTACTGTACTATTCTCATTAATAATGGTACACGATATAAGATATAATAGTTATTAATTTGATGAAATGCCTCTCCACTGACTGGAGTCATATTTCCTCTGACAGGGATACAGAAGGAACATATTTTGAAAGATAAATTAGCACTGCATGTCATCCTCAGTCTGATGCTATATGGGTCAAGTGTGTGAAGGCCCACATGCACCAGGAAGAAAAAAAAGGGAAGCTAAGAAATCAGAGGGGACATTTGCTACCTTCAGTCCAAGTCTGATTTATTAAGTAGAGTACTTAAAGCTTTGTCCTTTCTACAATTCCCTCTTGGCAAAGGATGTGGTTCTGCAAGGAATTCATCCAAGCTTCTATATGGAAGCCCTTTAGATGGGATTGCAATTAGGAATTTAAGCTGTATAGCCTGGTGCTGGGACCTGCTATGCCAGTCAGTGTCCCAGTAGAACTGGCATAAAAGTCTGCAGTTAAACCATAAATCAAAAGTTAAAAGAATATGGACAGCAAAATTGAAGAGGGAATGGAAGAGAGGTAGAAGGATATAAAGCAATGGAAAATACGGGTTAAAGGAACCCTATAAAAACTTTTGATGTAATGCTTATTTGGTGCAGTGACAGCACTACCCCGCTACTGGGATGGAATCCTTCAGAGAAGTTATTCTGAAAGACAAGCATACAAGCAATAAAAGCCCTCACTGCAGATAGTACACTTGGTGGCTTTGACAAGAAATAAGATTTTGGTGGTTTTGATAAGAAATTAGATTGAAAAAGAAGCCAACACAAACTGTACATATGGTGCTAACAGGGGTAAAAAAAAAAAAAAATACAGCCAAGATATACAGTACATCATTTGAAGTCAAATTGCACATTACCAATATTGGCATACTATCCAAAGATTGAAAATTTCAGTACCCAATGAAAATATAAATAATTCTTGACCAACTGTACATTTTCCACTACCTAAGCTAGACTGAAACACTGTGAACAATCCTTTGACCACCAAAGAACACTCGCTTCATCACCGTGGTTCATTATCTACACCCACTAGCACAAATTATATTGGTTAGCCACATGTCTTGACTACCAGCAATAATCTGAACAAATCTTCCATATAAGAGACAGAACATCAATCAGCACTGGAACAAAAGCCCATCAATCACAAGTTCTAGCCCGCTCGTAGCCCAAAAAACTTTCCTCTAGAGCCCTATAAGCTAAGGATGGAGGACCAACAGTTCTAGCTTCTGAAGTTCCCTAGTCATAGCCTGGTTAGAGATGGGACTTGGGTGCTGATCATACACATACTGTACTATATATGGTTGGTCCCTAGGTCATTGTCCTGTCTCTTGTCTCTGCCAATTATAATCAGCATACTATATAAATTTTCATATACATATATATATATATATATATATATATATATATATATATATATATATATATATATATATATATATATATGTGTGTGTGTGTGTGTGTGTATGTACATACATTCATACATATATATTTATATGTATATATATATATATATATATATATATATATATATATATATATATATATATATATATATACATAAAACATTCATACATATATATTTATATGTATATATATATATATATATATATATATATATATATATATATATATATACAGTATACAGTGGTACCTCTACATACGAATTTAATCCGTTCCACAACCGACTTCGGATGTAGAAAATGTTCGGATGTCGAAACGAATTTTCCCATAAGAATACATTGAAATAGGATTAATCCGTGGTTGAGCCCAAAAACCTATGATAACTTCTTAATAAACTACTACACATAATTTCCCATGAGAATAATGCACACTAAATTAGATAATAGACATATAAAAAAGAAGAATTATCAAAAAATTATAAATAAGAAACGGGTTTTTAGCGTCACTTTACCTTAGAAACTCCAGCGCAGGTGTTGTTGGTCTTGCTACGCAGAGAGGAGACGGACGGGCGGCGAGGAGGTAGAGAGGTTAACTACGATAAACGTACACTACCATAACTTATTCTAACTTACACTAAGTGAACTTTAACATAACTTAGCTTATTTTTTTTTATTTTTATATTTTATATTTTTTTTTACATTTTCTTTTTTTCTTTTTGATGATTAATTTTAATCATTTTCACTCTCTACACTTAAAATTGATTGAATTTTTTTCTCTTCACTCCTTGCTGTTTTCTTTGAACCATTTCCTTCCTCTTCATCGCGAGTTTGCTTCGTAGTTTTTTTAAAGAAGCTATCGATAGAAAGTTGCTTGGTACAGCTTTTCAAAAGGTTTCGGAAATAAGTTAGGGAAACATCATCAAACTGCGCAACTACACGACAAACCTGCAATTTCTTTGGATGGTATTTGTCGATGAAGTCGACCATGTCTTGATATTTTCCTAACACCTCTTTTATTTGCGCCGAACCTATTGCAAGTTCGCTCATGCTTTTCAATAATTCCTTGCTTTACTTCTAAAGAAAGCATTCCCTTATTCCTTTTCTCACCACTACCACTACCACTTGCGAAACTAAGCCTTTTAGGACCCATGATTTACGTAAAATACCGTAAAGGGATGAATGTAAAAAATCACGATTAAAACACAGTTAATAGCAGAACGCACAGGGCACAACCACACGAAGCCGAGAGAACAGAGGAATGTCCCAAGCCACGCTAATTGAGGGTCCCTCCGAGGTCGAAGTGCTGCCTTCTATCGGCGGAAATAAAAAACACATCAGGCGCTATGAGCACCGACTACGCGTACGAGTATTGTTTACTTCGGGTGTCGAAAAAAAAATTCGGGTGTAGAGTAGGAACGTG
>NC_090743.1:47572296-47617296 GCF_036898095.1 Palaemon carinicauda
TAGGAGATACAATGATTTTCATAAGAAATTTACATTGTGAACTAGGCCGTCAAAAAATGACCTTTAGATTTCGCCCCTGTTATAACATTAAATTACATCTTAGTGCACATTTTATTATGTATTTCTGTTCTAGGATAATATGAGTTTATTCTATAAAAAATTAGCCTCTTCCTATTTCATTTGGGTACCCAAAAAAATTCATGAAATTTGGACAAATTTTTTTGGCCAAAAAAATTTACCCTTTTTTTCTCATTTCAGATCTTGACTTCTATAGGTCCAACTCATTTCCAGCAATTACACGCTGTTGCTTTGCCATCTAAGAAGGTGTCCCTAAAGGGATTTATGTGTATATGTATATTTCTATTTTATGTGAATATTTACGTCAAGTCTTTTTTTTTTGTATACTTAAATTTTTAATATATTTCCAATAAATAGTTATTTTGTAGATGGGTATCATTTATATTTTCAGTAATTTATACCCTTAAAGGGGTGTCCGAGTAGCATACCTATCCAGGGTTAAGGCTGGGATTCCCTATCTGATCTATGCAACCCTGGGGTCACCTTTATATGAAATTTAGCTAGTTCCAGAATGTTCCGAGTCCGAGCGAGATCTGGAAGCGTGGGGGGGTTGGCCTAAGGGCATCAAAGTTACCAAGTATTGCTCTCTCAAACGCGTACTCACAAAATGCGAGACAGCTCTCTCTCTAAGCTAGCTCCGCCCACCTTTTGTCCCCCAAATAAAAAAAAAGGTAACATCTATCACTAGGTTTTTTTGGGAATCTTCCAAAGCACATGGCACAAAATAAGAATTGCAAATTTTCTCTCAAATATGATGCAATACCTCATAAAAATATAAAAAAAACATTACATAAGCCCTTGTTCCTATCATGTATGGTCACATAACACTCTCAAACATATTACGTAAAACTTCATAACAAAAATTCGTGAAATAAAAAGTTAATTCTTAAAAATAACGTAAATTTACATATACTGACTTGAATGAAGAATACAACAAAATTAACGACGCAAGTCTAACGTAATTTACATAATTAACTTATACCTACATGAGAGGAACTCTTCTTAGGAGCTGGCTAACCTCTTCAATGCACATATGAAATCATAAATAAAATCATTCATAAACTACTGTATTTACTCTACACTAGACCAGTGTATATATATATATATATATATATATATATATATATATATATATGTATATATATAATTATATATATATATATATATATATATATATATATATATATATACTATATATATATATATATATATATATATATATATATATATATATATATATATATACCATTATCCCTACATTAAGGGGTCGGTTGCCTAATGCACCTTCTCCAAAGCCTTCTATCAAGGCCTCTTCCACCAAACCTCTTCTCTCCATATCATCCTTCACCTTATCTCTCCATCTAATTCTATGCCTCCCTCCCGATCTTGCCCCAAACCAGGTTCGTCATAAGCTCTCCTCTCTCCCTCCTCACTACCTGGTCTCAGCACATGCCCGCATAATCTCAGTCATGACACACTTATCACCTCTTTATTCATTACTATGCTAGCCATTCTTCTTATTTAATCATTTTCCTACCTTTCAAGCAGTGAAAATTTCCACAAGCTACCTCAGCATTCTAATCTCATCTCAAGTTTTGCTTCCTCTTTCCATCTTAAAGATAAGGCAAAGGTGTCTGGTTTCAGTTCCAGTTTTATCAGAATACATGCTCACCAAAACATCAGCCAGGCAAGCCTAACCACCACTGTGGTGCCGAACACAGCAGTTGCTTCCCCAATAAACTGCTTGAACTCCCTGTCCCGGGCTGGGATCAATCTGCTGCCATGCGACTACTAAGTGAACACGTTACCACTGTATCAGCCAGGAGGCTTAGAACCATATTTCTAATCCATAGATTACCACTGGTCTTACAACTGTTTTATTGATTTCGACTTTTAGCTTACCCATTGATATTTTTGTATAACATACCACTCATGCTGCCTTTCCTCACTTCCCCAGGCTGCTTTTGACCTATTCTCAACTTCAGCCTTACATCCTCCCTCCTGACTTACAAGATCCCAAGTATCTAAATTGTTCAACCTATTTTATAACCGAGCCTCTACTTTCATGTAGGGCTATTCTGTCCTTACCTTCCTTACTGCTCACCATAACCTCAGTCTTACACCCCTTTACCCTGAAGCTACCCCTCTTCCAAGATTCCTGCCACTCTACAAACCCTCAATTAAGTCTAAATCATCAGCATATGGGAAATCCCACAATTCTTCATTTCTGATCTCTTCACTTAACACATCCGAAAACGGCATGGTGTAATCCAACATTTACTTCAAAGGTCTTTTTCCCCAATTGCTATTATTACTTTTGTACTTGTTCTTTTGTGCTCCATCTCAACCATTCTAACCACCCTTCATCAAGCACCAAAACATTATTTCTCTCGGGATACTATAATAAGCCTTCTCTAAATTTACAAAAGTATGGAAGAGTTGGTGGGTTCCCTCTAGCTTCTTTTTCTGTAAATACCTTACAATAAAGATGGCATCCACAGTCTCTCTACCTCATGAATCCATATTGCCTTTTCCAAATCTTTACAATTTCACATCTAGTACCACTCACAGACTTTCACACCATTCTCTGTAGTTTAATTACCATTTAGTTACCATATTCCCTGACATCACCTTTCTGCTTACATATAGATAACATTAACACTCCTCCCAGTCATTAGGTATTATTTCCTCTTCTCATATCACTCTTAATAAATCTAGCATCCACTCTTCCCCCTCTGTAACTAGTATCTTGGCCATTTCAATTTGAAACTGATGGACCTGGTGCATTGCCATTTTTCCATTATACTTCATGCTCGCTTCCATTCTGTATTTTGTATCGCCATCATGGGCCCCTTCACCCTCTGTGCCCACCATCTGTACTCTTCCCAGCTCTTCTCTTTCATTTTTGATATTCAATAGTTGTTCAAAATAATCTCTCCATCTCCTACTAATGTCTTCATCCCTATGCAATATATTTCAATTTCTGTCCTTGATGACTCTCAGTTCCCACAGATCCTGTCTCTGCATTTTCCTTGAGTTTGAAATCTTAATAGATATCGTTTTCTCCTTCCCTTGTCCCTAGCCTTTTATTTAATTACTCTACCACTCTTCCAATAACTATACCTACTTTCCCCTTCTCTTTACCACTCCTCTGCGCCCTGTGCATGCAATACAATAATTTCCTGTCAGTAGATGCCTTTGATTTTCTTTTAACCAACTCTTGCATCTCTCTGTCCCACCACCACTTTTCTCCTTTCGATACACCATAAACACTGTATTTTCCCATTAGTTCCTCTGTTTCCCCTACACACATTTCTTTCATATGCACACACATATATTTTCCGCTCTGTTACCCTGTCCAATCTCTAAGTTCAACCTTTCTAGTCGTCTCTCTCACAATCCTCCTAAATTGTTCACCCTTTTCTCCTTCAAGGTCCCAAATATCAATTCTAGATCGCCTCTTTCTCTTGAGTTTTCTACCTTTCATTTTAAAATCGATCAATACTAGTCTGTTGTATAACATATGCTTTTTCCAAAATTACTTTGCAGTTCATTACATTGTTTTTGTTAACTCTTCTAATCAGGATGCAATCTATTTGGCTTTCCACTCCACTTTCATATATCAGGTGATTATCCAACTTTTGACACCAGGTGCCAATTCAAAATCTGATCCATCTCTAAATATACTCCCCATCGCCATTTTTAATTCTGAACCCCTATCCTCCCAGTACCTCCTCATATCCATCCCTTCTCTTCCTCATTCTGCCATTCATCTCTGCTCTTATGGTAAGCCTCTCTTTTACTTTTCTAATGGCAGCCTTGAACTCCTGTATAAAAAAAAAAATCTTTCTCTTATTCTAGGCAACCTATCTGAGGAACATATGCTGGAATTATATTTATTATCTGATCCCCTACTATCATTGGAATCTTTAAAAGCCTATCATTTACTTTCTTTCTTTATCCCACTTTTGTTCTTCCAATTATAACCCCAATTTGCATTTCTTCCCTCTCGTGATCTGCTATTATAGAGCTTATGCTTATTTCTTTAGTTCCACTTCATTTTCATCTAGTCTCCTACATACTTGTGTTCTGCTGTAGAGCTTATACCCATTTCCTATCATTTTAGTTCCACTTCCTTTCCATCTAGTCTCCTGCACACACAGGATAACTATCATCTTCCTCTCCCTCACATCTATTACCTCCTTCAATTGTCCCGTTAGAGTACTGATATTCCAAGTACCTGCTCTGATCTTCCATTCTGTCCCTAGTTTTTTTTTTGGCTGCAATCGTGAACCGTACGGTACCCTAAAACTATTTATTATGGCAGGAGGTAGCTCCTGACACATGTTGCTCACAGAGGGCACCCTACCCGCCTCCATATTTCTAATATCATCTAGCATGGTAACTAATTTGGCAGAAGGTTTTTATAATGCATGCCCTTGGAGTCATCAACCACACTTATTGGCAGTGGACTTAGCTTTGGACTAAATAGTCTAAATGCAAGGCAGCAGTTTAAGGGGCCACTCATAAATGGCAGAGGCAAGGGACTGTGACAATGCCCTAGCTAGCAGGACAATGTCCTACACACTGTCCAAATACAGTATACATATGTAAGTGCCCAAGCTCCTCTCCACCCATGCTAGGGCCAGGTAATGGCTTCTGATAAACCAGCAGGTAGACCTATAGACTCCCATAAACTCCTCATCCTTACCTCACAAGGATGGTGAGGCTGCAGACACTACAAGAAACTATCAACCTTGAGTGGAACTCAAACCTCAGTACGGCAGATCGCAGGCAGGGATGTTTCCAATAGGTAGTGGGTCTAGCTTTTAGCTAAAAGGCAAGATTACCAAGCAGCAGCTGTCCTTTAAGTTGCTTTCTACGACATGCAGGACATATAGTAATCACTTGCATTGGTGACAATGAGAAAAGATGGATTTAGTGGTAACCAAGAATCCAGGTGATGTTGCTGTCTTCCCGATGATTACAGTAGCAGTAGTACTCAGTGGGTGACATGTCTAGTAGCACACAAATTCAGCAGAGATGCTGTGGTGGGTTCTAGAGTGCCTGAACCCATATGTCTCCCTTATGCACACCAAGTCCATGTTTGTATATGAAAATACTGGTCCTACTACAGAAAAATAAAGAATATTTCTTTGGTATAACCTGTTGCATTGGATTTCCTATTTTAGATACAACATAATAGTCTGTGGACCATGACAGTTTCTAGCCCTTCAAAGTGAATTAAGAAGTTTGTTCCTATGTAAACAAGAACATCTGAAACAACTTTAAAGTTTCATTAAATAGAAAATTCTTATTTCCTGGAAATATCATGCATATAATTCCACCACTTGAGCAGTTTGTTGAACTTCAGCTCTCCAAGGTTTTTGGCGGAAACCAAGCACATTCAGCTGGAGAATCCCCATACCCATAGAAAGGCCAAAGTCATACAATGACCTTCACTTGGCTAGCCCATCATGCATTGAGCAATATACATGAGTGAAATGAGGTTTATACTAATAAAAATATTTTGATTTCCAATATTATCAGGTGCAATTTATACTTTTTTGTTATAAAAGATAATTTACTAAAATCATAAAGCTTATCTCACAAAGCTGGCCACCAACGTTCATAGAAAACACCTACTTTTGCAGAAATTAGTTTTGGCCTCTCATCATCCTTCCAGTACACATTGCTATTTACTGAAATTGCAAACCCAAAATACTAATGAATGGAAGTTTTCAGTTTTCCTATTCTTGAATACTGGGAGGGGCAGATGTGCATTGAATCATGATCTTCATTCAAAATTTTAAACGTACTAATTATTCATTAATAGATGTATATTGTTTTGGCAATGCATGAGTTGAAAACTTTCCTTTTGAAAAATGAAAATCCTATAGCAAAATATTATAACAAATGTGGAAATATGTATTTTTCCTTGCTATACAAACCTGCAGCTCTTTACGTAGAAGTATTTATTTCAACGAAGCTGAATTTAGCTGTTAAAGCTTTTGCAAGGTGTAAATATCCTCCAATAGTTAGTAAGATAGCCACCCCGCTCACACCTGTACTAGCGACTGACTGTCACTTTGCAATTGCGGCAAGACTTCTCAGGGATACTTGATGGAGGGACCAGTATGTGTAAAGAACACCAGGTTTGTATGGCTAGTAAAAATACAAATTATTTCCAAATTTGTTATTTGTTCCAGCGCAGCTTACAAACACTCTGCTCTTTACGAAGGACACTCACCTCCAGGTGGGTGGAAGTCCTAAAATCAACTGGCTGTAAGACTATTCTGGGGTGGCCCTCTTTTCTTTGCAGGAGCTCTTTAGAAGACACCCTGACACCTCATTATCCTTATAGAATGACAGCCTGGGAATTCGGTGCTAAATGTAGAATTTGACAATGTGACTTGACCAGGTAAGCATAAAATTGAAGCTAAGCTTCTCACTTAACCCAGACATTTCCCGACTCCACCTCGCATGGAGGACGGGGACATAACAAATATATATACATATATCAGGTTGCTCAAAGGGCATGGTACCCACCTGCAGTTAGACGAGGTCAGCTTGCAGAGTACCTCGGATGCTGCACCCCAAGAGAGATGAAATAGGAAGTGGCCAGTCACACACATATTCAACCTAGCCTTATTCGTGGGTAACATCTGCTCTCGACTAACTGCTAATTGTCCTACAAGGGAGTTCAGGAGTTTTAGACCACGTTTTGAGCAGTAACCACAGGACCTAATGAAAATGTGTCTAGGCTCTTATGGGTTGTTGTTTGTAGGACGTGGGTGGTGAACGTTGTTAAACGAAACACAAACCCACTTGCAATACCTATGTCACAGAGAAATTCTTACGGAATGCCAGGGATGTGCTTACACCGCTGACATGTGCACGAAGACGTCAATCAAAAGATGAGAAGTCAGATGGAATGGCTCTCTCAATCACCTGTGTGATCCAGGAAGACAGTAAGTTCTTCGTGATCTTCCTTTAGGTTTTCCCCGTGCTTACAAAGAGCCTGCTGATCTAAGGATGGGTTCTTGCCAATATTTCTAAGTATTTCCTCAGTGCCCTCACAGGGTAGAATAACAGTTGATCTGGATTATGTGTTACAGATCGGAGACTCTTAATCCGGAAGGGCCTGAACATAGAATCCGCTGCAGCTGGATTTCGAGTGTTAACTATCAACTCAGGGACAAAACTAAGCGTTACTTACCCACATCCCCTTGAATGGGTGTTGTCGTAAAGGAGGCTGCACAGCTCACTGACTCTCTTGGCAGAGGCCAAGGCTAGAAGGAAGGCTGTCTTTAGAGTCAATTCTCAGTTCAAGGCTTGACGAAGAGGCTCATAAGGGGCTCCTTTCAGAGAACATAAGACCTTGATAATGTTCCAAGGAGGCGGTCTGACTTCCGACTAAGGGCAGGTGCGCTTAAAGTTCCGTCTGACAAGAGACAATTCCGTCAAGGAAGAAATGTTAACTCAGTTCAGCTTGAAAATGAGGCTCAAGGCCAAGCAATAGCCTTTCACCACTGATACCAAGCAGCGTTTTCCCTCCCTGAGGTACAATAAGAATTCTGCTATCATTGGTTAAGAGGCACTGAGTGGAGCGATCACTCATCCACGATACCAACCCCAAAAGACCGACCACTTCACCTCATACACTGCGGCAGATGACTCCAAGAGGTATCCTGCCATGTGCTTCGCAACTGGCTTTGAAAAGCTTCTCTTTGCGAGTAGCTGCAGGATATCCTTCAGGCGTAAAGTCGTAAGGATGGCGTCGCTCAATGATAATTCTTCACACGTGGTTATCTGAGTAGATCAGGAAGTGGAGCAGATGTAGAAGGTCCAGGACCTATTCTGCATATTGCCAAGCAGAGCTATGAGGGTCATTGCTAGATCTTTTGATACCTTGACTTTGTTCAATAACCTCGTTACTAGGCAGAAGGTATAGGTGCTGTGAATAGGTACCTTCGTGTCTGTTTATGTCGGACACCATTGTAGTGTTGTTGCTTATCATAACTACAGAGTGCCCTGAAAGGAGCCAATGGAAAAGCTTGAGAGCCAGATAGGCTGCCCTCATTTCCAGGAGGTTTATGCGGCACTGCCTTCTGGATTCTGACGAAAGCCTCCAGGGGAGGAGAGAGAAGGTCTACTCCCTTGAGCAGGTTGGTATCTGACACCCACCCGCACAGGTCTCTCTTCTGCTTGAATTCTAACGGCATGAAAGTGCTCGGTTCTGCCTCTGTGCTGAGCGAAAAAGGTGTTTAACTGCCACTGTAGACACCAAATGCAGAGACGGGCGTGTGGCACTAACTTCTCGAGAGAGGGTAGGTGCCCAGGTAGTTTCTGCCACTGAAGTCCTGGCAATTTGTCTCACGAGGAAAAGCTCCGGGCTGTCTCTCTCAGTCTCTTTACACGATCCGGATGGAAAGACCTTGCCTAGAGTGGTCTTGACCAAAGGTGGAACTGGCTGAAGATGATCGATCGATCCTGAGACTGTCTGCCTCACTCCCTGGACAGGTTCCAGGAACCATGGGGGCGTCTCTCAAGAACGAGACTGTTCCCGATTTAGCCCCAGGAACCTGTTTCCTTGGCTTTGGCAGAGTGCCAAGGAAGAGGGAGAGCATGAGAGGATGTCATTTCGTGCCCCTCCTTGTGTTTAACTTCTGTAAGGAAGTGGGAGCCGTCCACATGTCTGACTGAGAGAATGGCCTATTAAGAAAAAAGCTACATTCCCTTGCAAAGGAATCTGCCGTTCCTCTCTGCACGGAGAGCGTTGGCAAGGCGAAGGCTGGTAAGATGCGCTGGCTTACACACCATATCCAGTTCATCTTGTTGGGCACAAGGGCTCGTGAGGCGAGAACTGGAAAAGCATTCTAGCTTGCTTGCCTTTCTCACTTCTTACTGGTAATTGATCTACCTGTGCGTGCATTCACGAGGTAAGAGATGATATAGCGAGCTGGCATGCGTGCCATTCTCCACTCACCCAGGAAATGTGTAGTCCACCTGTGTGCATCTATCTCCTTGGGCGCAATCGCAAAGTAGAACTCGCCTTTATTCTAGACAATGCTTCTTGTGTGCGCGGTTGTTGATGGAAAGACTCGTGAGACTCGGGTCTGCGCTCATCCCCAAGTAGAATGGACCCGAGTACTCTCGTATGACCTGCCTCCCACAAAAGCCTGGTGGGTAGCATTATGCACTCCTACAGGGGGCATTCTCTTATAAAAGGCTTTTAAGGTTGTGGGAGATGAGTTGTAACAGCAACTTATCCATGAAGAAAAATTTTCCCCTCCAATTATCGGAAAATGAAATGGGCTCCAAGTTACCTGGTCAACCAATTGCTCGGTAGGGTAGCCAACAACTCCCAGGGATTGTGACCGTAGTTCCCACCCTAAGAGTTAGAACGTTCTACTGAGAGGAACAAGAAACCTCAACTAACAAGAGAAAGATCAATCCTCCTCGGTTATTCCCGAGTGGCCGAGAGATTGCGCAGCAAGTAAACATCTCAAGTCGTTTCATATCAAGACTTGCAACTAGTTGGCAGCAACCAGTTGCGGGAAATCCTGTCCTCCCACAGCCTCCAATCCAATGAGCCTTGGTAAAGTATATATGCTTACAGATCTGTAAAACCAGGGTAGCCAGTACTCTAGAGGAAAATGTTATTACAGCGAATCTCCTTAGCTGTCGCTGTTGGGCTTAGAGACTGGTTATTATCTCACAACTACTTCTAAAGGTAAAATTGAGATGTAGGCCCATCTTCAATCTATTGTTGGACAGGTAATGTATGCATAAGTCCAACTACGAACCAGTAACACAGACCGGGGAGTCGGGAACTCGGTTGGAGAACGTTAATCGACGTTCGCAATCAAGACCTCCTTCTTCCTATTTATGATGAAAAAGTTTGCATTTCTTCATTTCCGATCGGCAAAACTGGCATAGATTTCGGATGTTCTCTTCTCGGAAACAGCTTCGCTTATGTGAAATTTTTGAGTCTACGTATTTAAAAAAAAAAAAAAAAAATTACTAAGAGGGCCGATCAGAAAGTTAGGAATGAACTACCTGGAATGAAGGCAGTGTCTACTTGAGGGTAGGCCACCTACAGTATGTCTGGTTATGGGAAGGTAGGAGGGGAATACATAATCTGACTTTGCGTAAGGAATATAGCTATTGAAACAAATGAGTTATTATAAAAAATGTTCTAATTGTAACATGGTCTATAGTACTTGTCAGCAGAAAGATTACTTGCTCACATTGCAAGGCCCTCACGTGTTATGTATTTTGTACTGTAATACTACATGTGCTAACGGGTATTAAAAGTAATGTTGTGCAGTATTGCATTGATAGAACATGTTTAGCCATACAGAATAAGTGTAGTAGCATATGTTATGGAGGATTTGATCATTAATTAAGTGTCATAAAGTTAGGACGTGATTCTTCTTACTTTCGTATTGCAGTAGGATTCAATCTTTTATGGAGTGATGCTCATTTACTATTTTTGTGTTGTTGTGTACGAGTTTTGTTTACATATTCTCACTCGAAACTCGCAAGTTGTTAAAGTATTGCAGAGATGTAAGACTGAGAGAAATGAAACTATTTTAATATGTAGACTCTGATTATTTCCCATCTACCCAGAAGATAAGTCGGCAATGACGCTGGGATAGGAACATTCTCAACAAACTAAAAATTATTATTATTCCAGGTATGTTTGAAGGCAGTAATCAAGCACTAGCTCCTGTTGATAACAAATACAAAAGTAAGCATTTGAAAATGAACCTGAGCCTGCTTGCGGGAATCGTATGTGCAACGAATTGCCACAATATTGCCGAAAGAATTTGTTCATTGACTAGCTGTGGAATTTTTAATATGTTTGCCAGAGTGTGCGCCCACAAAAATACATATAGCTACAGTCAGGCTCCACTCTTCGCAAGGGTTAGGTAACAGAGACTGGCGCGAAAAGCACGAATTTACGTGTCTTTGTGCCTCAGGGTGTAGGGTTGCCATATCCCTGACATTATATATATATATATATATATATATATATATATATATATATATATATATATATATATATATAATATACTGCTGTTCTGTACAACGAGCTTTAAAATTTTTGCAATAAAATTATACCGGAAAACAAGCACAGAATAGAATTAAGTAAGAAAAAATTGCGCAACTTACCCATACATGATGCTAATTATCTTGAACTCCATTCCCCTTGTTGGCTTAGTTGGTCTTCTTTCCCCACAATTGTTTGAGCCATGATGTTGCCATGCATATCTTTATGTAGACTTGACCTTTGCCAGTAATGCCTTATTGGAGTTTAAAAAGGTGAATAAGTCACTGCTAGATGTGTCTTGGAAGTTATACGGTACAGCCAGAATACCTTTCACTGTATCGACACTTAACTTGTTCCTCTCCTTTGTCTACTGACTTTGAATTAGCGAAAAAAAAAAACACTACATTTGCGTTGTGCGATGCTACAGCAAAGAAATATTGTGCAATTCTCAGTAAATCTTAGAGGCATTCATTTATTTGGTCCACTTTTTTGTAGTGCCAATTTATTTCATCATTCTTGGAATTTTCTACAAGCTTGTTCAAGTTAACAACTGGATCTAAAACACTTCCTATCATCAACTGCTACCCCCTCATCTATCCAGTATTTAACACAAGGCTCCACATTGGTCCAATTTGGTATTTCAATTAAGGTTATGCACTTTAAACAAGAAAATTTCCAATGGTTTATCCACTTACCAAAATATTCTATGCATTTATGGTACAGATTAATTACTTCAACACAAAACCTGTTGTACTCTTCTTCACAGACTTCTGCACGTTTCTGAAGAATCGGTTCCTAAACTTTTATCGACACGAAATTCAGATTATTTCTTTCTACAAGCACTAAATTTGGTAGCACTTCTGCAACAGACTTGTTTTCCCTTTCAATTCATTGAATGTGTGTATGAAATACACTCATTAATGAGTCATGTGCCAGAGGTAAACCTCAGTCATATCATTCTCAAAAAATTCTTCAATTACTGTGGGAGGTTGGTGTAGTGATAAAAAAGAATGACTTGAGAGCAGGAAACATCAGTATCAGCCTTGTGATGCCAGGAAATAGTGACAGCCAACGAGTCTTACTATAGAGAGGAGCCTTCTGTATTCAACCTCAGCAAACTCAGAGTATTACTTTAAATGTTCAGTTCGAACTGTAAAGATATGAAAATACGGGTAAAATTTACAGATTATATTTTCAATATCAATACTCAATCTCTCTGCACCGTGATGGACACAATTATTCAAAATATGTGCAGTTCATCCCACTACATTAAAGATCTATTTCCCAACATTTTCTTCAAATTTGCAAACACATTCCCTTCTTCATTTCGCCCAAGCCCTCCAAACATTGTGCTGCAGTGGTGGCCTTTGAATGCCACACTTTTCAGAGAGAACATTTTTCTTCCAAGGTTTCTTTTACATAATTAGCAATTATATCTGCAGTTTCATTTGGGTGTATTTTTAAACTCGATCAGTTTCGACTGTAATCCACCATTCTTTCAGTCAAAATAGTAAATAATTACAGAAACAGTTTTATTGCATTGTGATTACCTCAGTCTGTAGCTACTCCACAATATGCTATCTCATTTATTTCAAGACTTTTTGAGGCAATTTGGTACAACCCTCAGACATAACTATTGCTTCTGTCTTTGTTCGAGCACTAGAAAACTTTGTCACCTCAGAATCAAAGAAAGCCATTTTACACAAATCAGATGAACAACCCATGGATGAGAAACTTCTGTGATGTTTAACAGTGTGAAATGCATAAGTACCTTCAGCAGTAGTGATAGCATCATGTTTTACTTCCTGGTTTAACGAATTAATCTGTCAATTTCGTTGATGAGGCCTCTACTTGCAGTGTTTTTTTTTTTTTCAGAGTTCACATGTGTCTGCTAGTCACTAGTTCCTTTATAGTCCACATAGATATACTGTATGTTTTTATCTACACACCAAACACTAGACTTTCCATCCCTGCCTCGTTTAAAGCAAGGGAACTTGTACTGCATCTCTGCAGTGAATTTACATTTCCGGTTGGGAATTTTGTTACCCACTTTTATGATTTGGAAAACCAGCAAATTTCAAATTGCAGCTGTGGAGAGAACACCGCCACAGTTGGTTTAACTTACACTAGCCAGCCTGGGCAATCAAAACAATAGCCAATATATGTAATTAAGCAACAGTGAATAGATTAAGATTAAAAAATGCTTAATGCCATATACGCAAGATAAGAATAACAAACTACAAAGTAAATAACAATGAAATGACCATTTACTTCAAGATTGTAAAATGACGAATTAATAGGAATAATGAAAAACGGCATGTGGCAGAGCAAGGAGAAAACAGGGAATTTAGCCAACTATGACTCTGCGAGTGCTGATTCTGCTGAAGTAGCTAAACAAGCCAAGTTGGCAACATTTATCAGCTGACGAAAAGTCGAAAACTGAATAAGAACTGTACGAAGCCTACACTCTCTCTCTCTCTCTCTCTCTCTCTCTCTCTCTCTCTCTCTCTCTCTCTCTCTCTCTCTCTCTCTCTCTCTCTCTCTCTCTCTCTCTCTCTCTCAAAATAATAGCAAAAATTCCTGACCTTTGGAGATTTTTTAAAATTCCCCCAGGACGAATATTTTTACACGTAAATACACGACATATCCGGGAAAATCCTTACGTATGGCAACTCTATTAGAGGGGGATAACTCCTAACCTAACCCAACAACACACTGTCTATTGCCTACGCTGGAATAATTAACACACTAAGTACTTCCTTATATTGTCTTTACTTGGTTTTTATCAGTATAAATAGTTTATAATGAAATCAGTAAATGTAAAGTACATATGCATTTGTGTAAACTACATACTGGACACAGTGAGGCTACAGTATAGTACACAACACTACAGTACGTAATATATGCACAGTAATATCAATACGGTACAACTTATCTGTATTGTAAATATTCGCTGTTTTCCTTCAGACGACTCGCCTACTTTGACAACTCACCACACACGTAGTCAGCATTTATACACTGTACAATATTGTAGAGTAGAGTACATAGTTAATAAACAGTTTCTAGTGCATTACTGTTCTGTACAATATGTATATAATTTAAGATTAACTAAGTGTAGGCCCACATATTTCATACGACGACCACTACCCATTTTCGTACGAAGTTACCTTTGAGCTTGGTGCAATTCCTGATGCGTCATCTCATGCGCAGTACTGTAGGGAATCCACTGTCTACAGTAACCAGATAATAATATTTATCCCATCTTCTACTTTAGCGGATTAGAAAATTAAAAGATATGGACAAAAGTACCGTTAGTAACGTAATAATCCTTGCGTAAACGCATATAGTCAAAATAACAACCGAACAAAAAACAGCTATTTTAATATGAACAATTGAATCAGACATCAACTGTTTTGCTTGTACTTTAATCATCGTACGAAAGTAAATACAGTAGCATAAGACTGACAATTTTACATTATACCCTTATTCACATTGGAGAAAAAGATCCTAAAAAAAATGATACTAAAAATATATACTAACAAGCTATAAATGAAGGCGGGAAAACAAACAATATTCATAGCCGCTATTGTTTTGAATCGAGAAAAGCTGTGTCCGAAACCGGAGGGAACAAAAAAGAAATTTAGTGGGAACCTATGATTTTACAAATCACTTAATTAAATATAAATGCAGCATTTAGAAGATAATATTACAGAGTGTTTGAAAACTGAGAATATAATTTTGTTACAACACGATATAATAATTTCCTAATCTTTATTATCAAGCACCACAGAGCTAAAAACTGTATATTAGTGTGCATCGGCAACACGAATGAAACTTCTAGTTAACTTCTATATGTGATTTAACTTAACATTAAATAAAGTAGGAGAGTATTTCAAATATAGCTATTAAAATTAGTACGGTAATTGGAGAATGATAGACCAGGTAATAATTGTTTCTTTTAGGAAATATGAAATCTCCTTTGGTAGCATGCCTTAATCAGCTGATTTGGAAAGCATAACCGTGACAATAGAAAAGATTATAATTAGCTATGTTTTTATTTACAAGTACGATACTAAAATGTGAATATTTCATATATTATTATTGGACACAGTTAAGTGAAACACCAGTTTAATCAAAATCCGGTTTATTTCAAATTTAGCTGTAATTTTTTTTTTTACCACAGTAAATAGATATACAGCGAGAGCTGGGATGAGTTAATTGGAGAGAGAGAATGAAGTGGCGCAAAGCAAGCCCAGTACAAAGGAATGCGAGCTAATTGAAAAGTTAGAGCCTCGAGATTTTTTATCGCAAATATCTGATTTTTTATCTAAAAGGTATTGCGGTTCTCTGTATTACACATAAGTGAAATCACAAAGTATAAACTAGCGTAAAACACGGGCTGATCGTACCTTTGAAATTATACCTACATCGGTATTAAAAGTTTGCCTACCCTTGTGGGCAGGGCTTGATATTGTTGATAAACATAAGCAGAAGCTGACAATGTTGGCCTGCCCGCTTGTGGGCGGGGCTTGCTATCGTTCGTAAATGTAAACACAAGCTAACACCATTCCCTTGGGACTAGAGGCTTGCAAAAAATAATCTTGCAAGTGTATCTCCCAAGCCCATTGTGCGAAAAGAGCTCTCCATTCCATAGGGAAACCAAGCCCGAAAAAACTAACCCCAAAAGATTACGTTTCATGAAGCTCGGCGTCTTACAAGAACTCATTGTGCCCAGGGGCTCAATGATGGCATACGACAGACGCAAAGGATCGGTAGTAAACTGTATTTGCCACAATAACACAGAGGTTTTGTCTTGACTAGAAGTCCTGCGCATCCAAAGGAGTTTGTTTAAGCTTTTCATTGAGTTTTAGCAAACGCTTGTAGTTGTGAAAACCTTTTCAGAGAAGGGAGTTTCCCATGAAGAAGCGTAGTCTCGCATTTAAAGGTTTGTTATCCAAGAACGCAAAGAACACAAACACTAGGCAGGTTCGTATGAGCTTGCCAGAAAAATTGTGGCTGGTACTTGCAAACGCTAGCGAATAACAGCGAGCACCAGCAAGAATCAGCAAATGCTATCTGACTCTAGCGAATGCTGGTGAACATCAGTGAACGCTATCTAACACTAGCGAACGTTGGCGAGGAGAGCATTGAATCTTACCTATAAGGCTAGATACAGGTGATATAAATAAGTTTGCGCTACTGAAATAGAGCTCACTAGAGAAAACAGCAAACTGAAGCTCTGTGCAATTCCAGAGTACTAGCGCTGGCGAGTAAGGTCTTGCAAACCAGCCATGGGTACTAACGCGAGCAACTTGACTTGCTCGCAAACTTTCATCAGGCAGAAAATCTCGTCCACCCACCTCACTAAAGCTCAGGGGATGGGTGTGCAACAGTGCACATGACTTCTCTGTGAAACTAAGGTCTTTGTGAAGTACTCATGCTCATCCTACCTCGCAATGGGGGTTGGTAAGTAGCCTTATGTCATCCCCTTGGAAAGAAACGAAAAAGACTGCTGGACTCGAAGGCCAGCAGTTTCTCCCTCGGAAGAGATTGAAACATGAGCCACAGGTCCCAAAGGGCTAGGTCTCACATTGTGCCACAAGAAGCACGATGTAATTCATAATTCTGAAGAGTTATACAGTGAACCCTCGCTACCATCGCGGATTCACCACTTCGCGGATTTTTTCCATAACCCATATATATACAGTAATATATATATATATATATATATATATATATATATATATATATATATATATATATATATATATATATATATGTATGCATGTATTTATGTATATATGTAGGTATGTATGTGTATACATATAAATATATATATATATATATATATATATATATATATATATATATATATATATATATATATATATATACACACACACACACACACACATATATATATATATATATATATATATATATATATATATATATATATATATCTAAAGTAGGAAGATGTGATGTAGTTCTAAGGGAAAAGTATGGGAAATATGTCTGGGTAATAAGCAAAGCT
The DNA here is from genome assembly GCF_036898095.1 of Palaemon carinicauda. Classification (NCBI taxonomy): domain Eukaryota; kingdom Metazoa; phylum Arthropoda; class Malacostraca; order Decapoda; family Palaemonidae; genus Palaemon; species Palaemon carinicauda. The sequence continues at coordinate 47,589,468 of NC_090743.1, forward strand.
CTACCTCCAGTTTGTTTCTACATTATGATCAGAGATAAATGTAAACAAAACATTGGTTGCCATTTTTTATCGTGCTTTTTAGCATGTTTAGGAAATGCATGATATAAAATCACCTTTAATATTTGTGCCTGTTTTAGTTTAGGGTACTGTAGTACATGCATTAAGTGTTCTGTACATTAAAGGGTAGTTTGTTAACAGTACTACGTACAAGGGAAGGTTTTAAAAGTCTGAATATACATGTTGAATAAATAGGTAAATATGGTGTAACTACTTCGCGGATTTTCACCTATCGCGGCCGCGACTGGAACCTATCTACCGCTATAAACGAGGGTTCACTGTAGCCAACAAGTAATTTCTCCCTTGTAAGATGTGGAAACTCATGAGGCACATGTCCCAATGGACCTAGCCTCACAAAGCTCTAAGAACTCTGTTGCGACCCAATGGACCTAGCCTCACAAAGCTCTAAGAACTCTGTTGCGACCAAAGGCACAATGTCGTCAATAGCCCAGCAGAGGTAAAGCATATGAGACTCGTGGATGGGAGAGGCGGTGGCCGCAAGCTGTCAGCAGCTGTCACCATCTGTGGCAAAAACCCCAGTGGGAAGTTGCAACGAGACTTGTTTTGTACCCTGAGGGTATGGTGGCAATGAGCAGTACTGCAAGCAGTCACCTAACTTTTGTTGCCAAGCTTCAAGAGCAATGAGGAAACCACACTGATGAAGGCAGTCTCTCCCATGGATGGGGAAGGCGACCAACCTCTGTTATGGCTGTTGGCAACTCTTCTGGTGAAGGGACTCTCTCTCAGAAGGGAAAGTTGGTCAACCCCTGGTGGAGATTAAATCTCCCTCGAAAGGGAAAATTATCCAACACTCTCTGCATCCCATCAACAAGCTGAGCTCAAGTTGAAGGTCCACCACATCGAGTGTTGCCAGTGAAATGTAGCCGAAACTCGTTTCTGGGTTCCCCCTTAAGGGGTTACCAGACAAGTCACTATGAAGAGTTCTTGTCAGCAACTGCTCACGCCCACCTACCAAAACAGAGTGAATGTTGAGGCGAACAAAAGCTGAGGCCAAAGACTTCTTGGTACCTTGCCTTGCACGGGGAACCCGTGAGCCCCAAAGGAAGGTAGCTCTGGAAGAAAAAGGACTTTTTATTAAACTTTAGTCCAGCTGCTTTTAATCATAAATTGGTTAAATGGTTTTTGGCAGAAGAGAAAGACTCCATCTTTACTCCACTGAGCCAAAATAAAAAGGGACGGCCAGTCACTAGTGCTGGTACAAACGAGGTAGCTAGTCTACACCGCTACTCGCCCCCAGCCGTCTGCTAACTAGCAGAGGGTAGTTACACCTCGCAAAAGTTTTAATGGCTACTTTCAGCTTCTCTGAAATAAATACTTCTACATAAGGAGTGAAAGGTTTTTATGTTGCGCTGGAACAAATAAGTTTTAGCTTGATATCCTGCAGCTGCTGTGACCTACTGTATATATCACATTTCCTTTGCTATGAAAAAAAATCATGAATACTTTATAATTTTCTCTTTCTAATGTTGGCCATGCTATAAATTTTATAGTATTATATAATACTGTACTACAATACTGAAGTTGTACTTGCCTGGGAGAAAGTGGGAAATAAGGGCTCAGTTTGGGAGATGTTGGATTGGTGAAGTCAGAGTCAAATTCAAAACGTCTTTCAACTCTAGTTAAGCGTTGTTTCAGCTTCTGTTGAGCACTGGAATATTCTGCTAATAACCTTGCCAGCCGTGTGTTTAGTGTATCGATGGAGGTTTCTGAAACAAAAATATTTTGTCAGAATTATGTGACTAGAATTGATTTAAAAGCTCAAGATAGAGATGACTGGCGAAATCTAACCGAGGCCCTTTGCGTCAATAGGTGTAGGAGGAGATGACGATGTGACTAGTCTATATTTCATTCATAAGATTGTCATAAAATGGCATTTTACTGTCATCATTACAATTTACTTTACTGGAACTTAACACTAATCAGAATGTGTCAAGTAACATACATCATGAAAGACATAACTTGAGGCATTACAAATAAAACCGAAAGTTTGACAACAACTTACCTAGTCTGGCCACTTTGTCTGTCATAGTTTCCTGTTGCTCCTCAGCTGCCTTGAGAGCATCTTCATCAAGTAATCCATCCTTCATTAAAAGCTGACGACCTCTTTCCATCAGTGACTTTTTAGCCTCGGGGTACTAAAAGATGAATAGAGTACTCATGTGAAATAGTAATACTATAGATTTATTCTTATATATTACAACATTTAATTTTTGACAAATTAAAATTTTTTAATCTTATAAACCAACCTCTGTTAAGGCATCCCACAAGTCATCCTTGGAAAGGCAAAAGAGATCTGCGTAACCTACACTTTTGACATTCGCTGTTCGTCTATTTCCTGTCTTGTTTCCAGCAATATTTAGGATAGAAACCTAAAAGGGAATAACAAATAAATTTTAGAAACCTCTAAGAATTCAAATCTTTATCACCTATATTTATTACAACACAAACCCATTAGTTTTATTTCTTTTGTGCATACAGTATATATGAAATCCTGGAAGATCCGCTGCTCGCTGTTAGGTAAGTAAGTCTTCTTAAGGCCTTGAATTGGCTCACTTTATGTGCAATTCCAAACTTAGTTTGCAGCTTGCAGTTTACCATAGCTCCTAAAATTAAGTTCTTTCATTTATTTTTTCATTCCATTTAATTCAGTTTTTTCATTATCAAAAGTATATTTTGTTATTGTGGGTTGGTAATATTTTAAAATGGTTCTCTATTATACAAAATGTTCCCTGTGTGCTTTACCACCTTGTGGTAGATTATTAGCTTCAGTAAACACCTTCCTGTTTAAGGTGGTTAATGTATAGCAGTTATTACAAGTGACTGGGTGTTTTCAGTTTGTTCCTATGTGGATGCAAATCATCGTACTATATGGAGGGTTATTGTTTTCAGCGCAAGCTGGAATGGGTGTTGAAATTGTTAATGAAGTAGTTAATGACAGGTGGAAGCGAGGACAAGGTAAGGTAAGGGGGTAGGGTGCACGCTTACATTTACAATTTTTTTCAATCAAGTTTTTGCCTGCTTCAAGTATGGACATACTGTATTGATGCGCTCTTTCAGCAAACTTTTAATTTTCTTTCAGGACGTGAAAACTGGCGGTTGATTGTTATTGTGAAGGATGACACTCGTTGTGGGAGGATAGACTTTACATTGTGTTTTTTGTTAAACCGGCAGCAAATCCATACTCTCTCTGTGCTCTTGCTATGGGTATGATTGTTCTCCATCATCCATCATGCCAAGTGTAGGTAGTAGCCTTCTAATAGTGTTGGATATATGCTTTGATGATGAGGAGGAAAAGAGCTTTGTTTTTTTTCCGATCATAGGTGCATCTGCTTTTGCTGCCCCTGCATTTGTTCCCCTGGTTCATTTCCCAGGGAGCGTGACAGGAGCAAGGAGCCCTCAGACCTATAACAGCGAGTTTTAGGTTCTGGTGGCGTGTGGACTTCCTCCAGAGTTCAATGCACCAAATTGGAGGTTGGGGGCTCTTCTGTGCGTGTGTGTTACCATTGATGATGAGTATAACCTAAGGAGGCTTTGTCCTCCTTATCTCTTTCAAGTAGGCTCCCCAATGCCAGTGTCTCCTTGGTGATGTGTGCAGTGGCTTACCTTCCCTAGGGTTCTCAGGGTCCAAGGATGTATTCCACCAGTGCCTAGGGAGAGAGTTACCCATGCACCTGCCCAACCCCATCACTCCTATCCCCCCTCTCCCTGACTCCTATGCCTGGGGGGGGGGGGGGGTATGTGGCTTCCGCTCCCCTGTAAGTGTGACTTCCCTCCTGTGACAGTGTTCCCCAGTCTTGTGGTTCTTGCTGGAGCAACCCCTGCGGATCATCCCTTAGGAAAGAGTCATTGACTGGGTTTTTCAGACTTCGACTTTTCTAATTGCAGAGACTGGGGGAGGGTTAGAGAGAGGAAGAAACTTGGCATTCTTCTTTCTCCTCCTCATCCTCTTTATCCTCTTTGGTTTCCGACTCTGTCTCATCTAAGATGTAGTAGAGGAAGAAGTCAAGGAGGGCTTATCAGATATAGTCAGAGGAAAGGGCTCCTTTCGAACTAACTCTCTTAGTAGGGGTGAGGAGGAAGCCACGGCTCTTCCTCTGCTTCCGAATCTGTCACTTCTTCCATGATGAGGGATTAGAAGAAGAAGTCAAGGAGGGTTTATCAGCCAGTCATAGGAAAAGAATCTTTTTGGCACCACTTCTCTCAGGAGGGGTAAATGGTACCTGAGACTCATGCACGGAGCTGGGACTGTGACCCTGTGTTACAGCATTGAGCCTGCCTCCCATTGGCTTACGACCCTGCTACTTCTTCTAAGATGAAGAAGTAGAGGAAGAAGTCAAGGAGGTCTTATCACATGTGGTAGCAGAAAAAGACTCCTTTGACACACCCTTTCTTAGGAGTGGTGGAGCCATGGCCCTGTATTTCAGCATCGCAGGGCAGAGTCACACGACCGAGGCCTTGAACCTGTGTTACAGCCTTGAGGCTTACAGGCTTTTGTCCCTGACTAACCCAGCAGCCAAGTGTTTATGGCTTTGTGTTTAGGCTCCCAGGGGCAATGCATGGGGCCGGGGCCATGACCTTGAGTATTGACCCCTTGTCCTCGACTACTTGAGGCCAAGTGTCTGGGACTATTTACAGCTGTGTTTATGCTCCTGGGGACGTGACCCTGTGTCATGGCATCGAGCCTCCACACCCCTGGAGCTGGGCTCAGTTCCCTGGCTACCCCGGTAGCCAACCGGGATTGGTGTTATGGATCTATGTTTAACCTCCTCAGGGTTAATAAACTGGGCTGGACCCATGACCCTGTGTTGCGGCTTCAAACCTCGACCCGACTGGCCCCATGGCTCAGGTCCATGACTACCTCAGTAACCAAGCAGGACGAGTGTCTACCCACGTCTTTCCAAGCCCTCGGGGCTGATGCTGTGACCCCGTGATATGGCTTTGAGCCTTGACTTATGTTCTGGGGTTCAGATTTCAGAATACCATGGTAACCAAGTAGGACATGGTTGACATCCAGTGATTCGATCCCCAGAAAGAGCCACTGACCATGACCCAGTTTTACGGCCTTCCCCGCGTTTTCTTGAGTTAGCCCAGTGTTTCACTGGGCCATGTTCCAGTGTCCCATCTCTGCGCCTCACTCTTTGGTCACCTGTAGCCAAATGTGATACACAGCTGATGCATGGATCTGGGTATGACCGTGGGTCACAACTTGGATCCCTGTAAGCGGGTTGTCCTTGTATACCCTCTGCCTTGGGGGGCCGATGCATGAGCCTTGACTTCATGGCACGGTTCCAAGCCTAAGGCTCCTGTGGCTGGGTCTTCCTCCAACCCCAACTACCTTGTTGTTCAGGTGGAAGAAGCTATTTGACCTCCATGTTGGCCCAGGCAGAACAGCGACCCCAAGTCTGAGCCCTGAGCCTTGAGTCTTGAAGCCTTGACTCAGGTCCCCATCTGGCATATGCATCATGTTTTGGCCCTTGCAGATGATATATGGGTCAGGGCCTTGATCCTGTATCACGTCCCCCCTAACTATTTTGGTAGCAAGGTGATACTTGGGCACGGCTCCTTGTGTGGGCCAACAGGACCTGCAGATGGCTGGGACGTGACCTGTGTAACATACCCTCTGCCTCAGGGACCCCTACTGGCGTTTGCTTTATTGCCTTATTCTATGTTTAGGTTCCCCCCAGGTCCCTCAGTGTGAGGCACCTCGTATATCTACCAGAGAGTTGCTTATGCATCTTCCGGTGTATTTTGCATCTTCCAGTCTTGGATGGTCTGGGATGTAGTAAGGACTTACATCCCTGAACACTTGTTGCCCCCTGGTTGATGAAAGAGCTTTGGCATTCTCCATCTCTTTCTCTGCAGGGACTTTGGACTCCTGCTCCTCCCTCAACTCTCAATACTTAGATACACAAAGGTGAGAGGATCGCACCATTCAAAGTCTTCTTCATGCACTAGAAGACCAAGAGTTGGGGGTGGAGGGATCTTCTTCCCATGGCCATCCTGTCGCTCTGTCTAGCAGAGGAACAGTATAAATGCAGTACTCCTTTCATGTCTGCCATGTCAGTTCCATGGTTCTTTTCCCCACTGTCACTGACCTTCCCAGTCTGCCCTCAGTTACCCTTGATTACTTGGTCAGCCTGACCTAGGGATGATACGCTGGCAAGAGGGAACTCGGATCTCATTTGTCCCCAAAGTCCGGTGCCAAAGGAAGTACATGATCCTGGATCAGTATCTCTGTCAGACAGCCGTGCACACTTTCGAGGGTGCAACAATCATAGGACAGATTCCACGGATCCAAACACGAGAAAGTGTTATCGGTCTTGGGCAGCAATTGGGCATCTCTGAAGGTTTGGACCATCCAAATTTTGCTCAGAAGTGGCTCTATCACTTCTGAACTCTTCGGCGAGGGGTTCGCAAGGAAGGCCTCTGGGCTTTCCCCAATCCCTACCTGGAATGCCAACTACTTTCAGTAAGGAACCGAGGTTCTTCCAGGCAGCTGGGTAGCTTTTACACATAGAGTACTCATCCATTCTTCCAACATTCCTGAGAAGTCTAGACTTTCACATACGAGTAGGTGGTTTGTATGAAAGCATCACTCAAAGAATTCCATCACAGAGAGAGTTCTTGCTTTACAGTGGTCCCTACATCCTGGCGTAATGAAGAGGCTTCTGGCGGGAGGGTTCTCTGGGGATTGACCTGTACATCATACGGTTAAACAGGAAACACCCCAGGTTTCTACCCCCACTCCTATACAACTCCATGGTCTGTGTTTTAAGTTACTGTCCAACACCCATAGGATCACTTGGTTGGTTACGCCCTGTCTCTCTTCAACCCTGGTTAGTTGGCTAATCTAACTTATGGGATTATGCCGGGATGCAGTTAATTCGGGTGGATCCCAGGCAGCCTTATGCCGAATGGTTTCTTGTTTTGCCTTGTTGAGATCCTGAAAGAACTCATTTGGCCCACACCCTCCCAGGGAAATTGGCCATTCTCTACGATCTCTACGATCTCTACAATGGTTATCATAGAATTGATCCTTCTAGAGTTAGATCATCTCCAGACCAGAACAAGGAGTTTAACACCATTTTGGCTGGGAGAAGCTCCTCTCAGCAGTAGTCGTCAAGGCTACCTCACAGACTTAAGCATTGCCTTTATATCCAATGGGACAGATTTCTCTTTCTCATAAGTGTTGCCTAAGCTCGGGGCGAGGGGGGGGTTGCTTTCAACTGGCCAACAGTCTTGGCTGTTCTTGGTATTTCGTCTGAGCCTTTGCGAAGGCTTCAGTTAAGTTCCAATATGCAAAACTGTCTCTGCTGCCTAAATAAGCCAAGAGGTTAGGCGAGTGATAAGTTTTCTTTGCCTAAGTTTTCCACTCTAAGAGGTGTGGGAGCTCCTTAGCCTAGTGCCAGGGCACTTGGAAATCTCGGACATTGCTGAGGCACGACCCCAGGCCCTACCCTTGTCTTCAAAAGGAATCTTGCAGTTGACCAGAGGGTGAAGGTTGGAATGTATATGTTCCAGACCATCTTCATGGTCGGTATCTTACAGTAGTACTCACAAGACCGTGGATGCCTTGGCATGTGGGCTTGGAGTTTTTGTTATGGTTTCAAATATTTGCCAAAATTCTAAACATAATAGGAACTTCTTGAAATTGCTCACATGTGTGCATATTGGATGTACCTTTCTCATTCTAAATTTTTTTTTATATCGTAAAAAATTTTAGAGCTCCAAGGAATTTTATTAAGAAAAATATTATATTCATGACGTCATGCATGACATTACGTTTTATGACTCGCACATCTTTATTTATTTAAGATTTTACAAAAAAAAAGCAAAATTGCACATCGTTTATATGTTATTTGAGTATTTGCATGCAAAATTAGGTGTCTAGGATAACTAATAATACTGCGATAGTTGTGACGTTATACGACGTACAGACGGACGGACAGAAATATCACGTTCTTATGCTCACAGACAGTTGGCAATGGTATTTTGATTGTACTGTGAAAGAGTTATCAAATACTTTTTTTTTTTATTAATATTTTTGAGTCAGAGGTGGAGTATCCCCTTAACTTAATAGTAGATATTGACTTAACACAGAAACCTTGACCAGTAGCCAACTTATCTATATCTCAGCGAGAGACAGGAAGATGGTGGCTTGGTGCAGTTAGCCGTACATTGTCTGAATTCAGCATTAGTATTGGTTCTCGGTGATGATGTGTCATTGGTTGCCAGATTTTTCCAACATTAGAGGTATTGTGTTGTGATGGGGTCAAGATTACCTAAAACCATGGGTCTCCTATCTACAAAGTGAGTCTGTGTCTTGCACATTGAAACTTTGACCCTAGAGTAGGGGAGACAATATTTCTTTGGTAATTCATATTGTATTGGATTCCCTGCTCTAGACCTTTACAAGAAAATCAATGCAAAACACACATCATATTAACCTTGAAAATTAATTTAACCATGGTCCATCAGTCACTATTCCTGAAAACTGCAAGGAGTACAACCTTTTTGAAAGCCAAAGGGTTATTTGACACTATAAACATATAGTGCAGTAAGAGAATCTAGCTACAGTATAAGGGTCAAATTGGAGATAGAAAAAAATAACCATTCTCACACTCCCTAGCAACCATTCTCATTAAAAGCACTCAAATTTCAACCCTTCCAAGATTACTGCCTTCAGAAGTAGTGCTTTCCAATTCCCCAACTTCATTATCAGTATTCCAAATCAACCTTTAGAAATTTTAGACTAAATCATTACATTAAATTTTCTATGCTTAAATTTGTCAATAAAAATCATACTGTACTTAAGTTAACTATAAAGAAAAATGTACAAACTATTTAAACTCACCTCACCAAAGACGCTACCGGCACCTAGAGTAGCATACACTGTCTTGCCATCATCGGCCACCACAGATAAATTACCTCTTTTAACAATGTACATTTCTTTCCCAACATCTCCCTTCCGGCAAACAAAATCTCCTGGACTGAAAACCTGGTTAAAAGAGAGTATTGAAATGTGAGCTCTTATTCACAACTAAAGTAAATTTTTGTAGTTTATGATAATCATTTTTTTTTCTAGAATTAGGAAAATAATTGGTACACAAAATCTGAACATACATACTAATGAATATTGAAATGTGATGTTTCGCTCAGTGCAGAAGCTAATTCCTTTAGTTTTAATTATCAATATTTCTATTTTCAAAATCAGAACACAGACCACTTGAAAATAAAATGGACATTATATCTAACTACTTTTGAAAAATTTGAATAAACTGATGAAGTAAATAAAGATTATTATATACCTTCTGTTTTTAAATCCAAATTAATATGCTACTGAAAAAAAAGAACGAAAAACAATTTTTAAATAAGGTAACGTTTATCAGTAGCATCCAATGGTGGGAGAAACGAGGCTACTTAGAAGGGTTATTTGATGATTTTCGGAGGAAATTTTCTGTACCAATGGACACTAATTGCCTCTATCATATTCCCTCACCATCACTATCAGTGACCTAGTGCAGCAGCCTGAGAGCCACAATGAGTTCATGAAACTAACTTTATTAGATAAAAGCATTGCTCTTTCAAATAGTTTAATAAAACAGAGTTCAAACAATATACAAAAAATATTGAAAATTCATTACTGTAACTATAACAAATAAAATTATTACAGCATATGCAGGAGTTATATACATGGTCATTCATTCTCATGTGAGCCTTTCTGTAATATTAGGAGGCTACCTTTAAATGGGAATTATTATTATTAGGTAGCTTAACCTGAACCCACAAAGTTTCATGTCTGGACAGATAGAAAATTAAATAACAAAGAATATAGTGTCAGAGTGAAGTGCAATTTCAGTTTTAAGATTAAGTGCAGTAAACAATTTTTAATAACACATGAACATTTTCCATCACTAAAATTTAAGTGAAACCGTTCCCTGTCAAAAGATTGTCCTTTAAAGTTTGTCACAATACAGTACCAGTAAACTTGAATCAAGGTCTTACCTGGAGTTTAAGTTTCAAAACTAGTTCAACAAGGAGCCCAGGTTCACAGTCCTGAAATATCCTGACTTGCTTTAAGGTGTCTAAGTGGACATGAATAGCAATTTCAGCCTTGAGCTTATCGGGTAGTAAACGTAAGACCTAAAAAAGAAAAATGTCACTTTTGTAATTTAAAAATATTTAGATTGAAGAATTGAAAGATTGAAAACCTAAGGATCTAGATGGTTTGGACATGTACAGTAATGCGGAGGAACGGAAAATAGCTAAGATAAACAGTAAATATGGAATTGGCAGACAAAGACCTGAAAGATGACCTGGGAAATAATATAATGTCAATACGGGATAAATGAAGACCTAGCCCTGATGGGCTAGGAGAAATGGATGAAAATTAATTTCCCATCTGACCCAATAACCCGTAGGGGAAAGTCCTGTCAGTGCACCTCGTGCAGTGTACTATAGGTTTTACATAGGTGTCATTACAGTGTACCTTTGGGCCCACTTGCTTTATATTCTTCTACTTTACCTCTTTTCTAACTATCTTTCCTCTATCTTGCTGTCGAACTTCTTCTAACCTCTACTTTGTGTAATAGTAAGGATTTCACCTAGTTGCATTTGAGTGCTGAATGGTCTCCCAGACCCAAGTGGCCTGCTTTATAGCCTGAAGGCCCATCTAACACAATAAAGTGAAAAATTATCTTAAAAAGATTTATGATGATTTTTTTAACAAGAAACATTGTATCTTGTTAATAGTAAATAATTTAAGCCCGCTGGGCGAGATAGTCATGTCACATGTCGTCCTGATGGAAGTTCCTCAATGGCATTTTCCTACTTGGGATATTTCTAAGAGTGATATACCACAGAATTTTATCTTAGAGGTTATCACAGAGTTCTAACCTCCAAAGCGAATATCCCGAGAGATATCGTGCATAAATCAAGCCATGGTTATCTTTCCCTGGATAGAGTTAACCTTGTCTCGAAGGATGAGGGATAAGGTAGGATATGTGGGTGAGAGAGTCGTTACAACACCCGATCTCAATGTGCTACAATTAACACATTTCCTGTTGAACCATTCCAGGAGTAGCCGTCGCATGACACGAGGTCCCACACTTAGAGTTGGAAGGGGATGAAAAGTAACAGGCAGCCCTCAGGAAGACATGACCATTTCACCAAAAGATAGATTTTTCCTATGTCAAAATCAATTTTTTTTTTTTTGGGGGGGGGCCCACGAGCCATGTAGTCCTGATGAAAGTGTAGCAGAGAATTATTATTCTCAGTTGTGGCCAGAAGAGTTTTAACCCATTATACCCCATAGACATAAGCATACTTCCTTTAGCACTGGTAACTAAGAGTGTAAGTTTTATGCTTGTAAAAATGTAATAGCAAAGGCAATCAATAGCACAGTCCCACTCACTGTGAAGAATATCTTTGTCTCCAGTAGATGAAATGACTGAAGTCTATGAAAGGAAGGTTAAAAAATTATTGTGTACAGTAGGTTCAATGAAAGGAAACGCAAAAAGGAACAGTAGTCTTTAATTGTATCCAAAATTTCATACATGTAACAATAACCAATACAGCATTATATTAAGCAGATATAAACAGAAAATCGAAGTTTTCAGACCCGAAAATCATGTAGCAGAGTAGTAAAATAGTAACACTCATGACATAAAAGGAAAATATCATCTTTGACTCTTTACAATATTAAATAGTACATTGAAAAGAACATTAGTCCCCTTGCACAATGAAGACTGAGGAGTCCCAACTATACAGTCCATAAAAGTCCATGCACAACACTTAAGAAGCTGGTTTAATCACACTACAAGCAGCCACTGCAAAGTTTTTAACTTCTTCCAACTGACATAAGTAATATTTGAAGAACACTCTTGAAGATTTTCATTCTGTGTAAGCAATAAGCCAGCAAAGGACTTAGACTTTTCTAGGGTCATGACTAGATGGTATACTTTCAGGGTCAGCCCTTCTGATGAAATAGGTGAGTTTGGACCTTAGCTGTTTCAGAGAAAGATTAAAAAGTTGACCGCCTTAAAAGGCCCGGCTCTTCAACATGTAGGCCTTAAGGCACTCCACAGGGCATAGAGAAGGGTCCTCCTGCAGTGGAACAATCTTCCAGGGACACCAACGTTTTATGGGAAGGTAATTTTTCACCAAGAATTCAGGGTCTGGGTAAAGATTCACCTCCCCCAATTCAGAGAATTCAATGTGGCCATCATCCCTTGAAAGGGCCACAATCTCACTGACTCTAACATCAGAAGCCATAGCAAGCAAAAATATAGACTTTTGAGCAAGATCCCTCAGAGAGGTAGAGGTATTATCTATCGAAGAGGCAAAGTGCAGGACTTTATCCAACAACCATGAAACAGCCTTGGGAAGTGCATTAGATTTCAGTTTAGCACAAGCCTTCGGGATCTTATTGAATAGCTTGCTATTGAGTATGATATTAATAGCATAAGCAATTGGTCTAGTTAGTGCCGACATACATGAGGCAATAATTGTAAAGGCCACACCTTAATCGTGCAATGAGATAAAGAAAGAAATAGAAATAGAAGAACGCTGATGACTTTTCACGAATGCAACCCATTTTTTCCAGGAAGACAACCATTGCCGTTTCATGGTGTTGGACTTGTACTCTTCTATAAGTTAATTCTCTTCTTTGCAACTCCGAATTTTCTTTGAGCCGCGAGTGAGAGAAAATCATGAGCTGAAGGGTTTTCGTTATCCAAGAGGAAGCAAAGACAGTCTTCTGTTGATTATTGTGGGACAGCACTGGGGATGGTTAAGGGATATAGAGAGGTTTGAGTTCCAGAACAAGAGGATACCAATTGCTCTTGAGCCACTTGGGAGCCACTAGACCTGCTGTTTCCTTGAAAGTCTGCAGATTGTTCAGGACTTTCATTAGGAGGCTGAATGGTGGAAATAGGTAGATATGAGACCACTGGTTCCAATCCAGAGACATCGCCTCTGATCCTGTTGCTTCCAGATCTAAGTTTGGCGCTACATACTGGAGAAGCTTCTTGTTGAAACTCGTCCCAAAGAGATCGATTTGCAGTTCTGTGATTTGCTCTAGAATGAAAGTGAATGATTTCTGTCCAGAGACCATTCTGTTTCCAGAGGCTTGGATCTTGACAGGGTGTCTGCTGTCATATTTCGAACCCCTTCGAGGTGAACTGCTGAGAGATGCCAATTCCTCTGCTTTGCTAAAGTGAGTATGGCTAGAATCACATGGTTGATCTGAGAAGACCTGGATCCCTGTCTGTGGACACAGTGGACTATAGTCCTGCTGTCGTTGACTAATTTGATGTGTGTTTTGTATTTGGGTTCAGTCTCTTCAGTCAGAAACTCTCCCATAGCTTCCAGAATATATGTGAAATTGCCAAAATGTGATTGACCACCAACCCTGTACTTTCTTGGAGGGGGAGTGTTACCCCAACCTTGTTCCGAGGCGTCCCTGTGAATTGTCACGAGTGGAGGAGGATACTGTAGAGGGACGTGTTTCGATAAACTCTTAGCAGTAGACCACAGCTTTAGGTGCTTTTGCAGTATGACCGGGGTTTTGTGGCAAAAATCTCTCCAAGCTTTTGATGCATTTCTTCTCCAGACTCTGTTGGCATCTTTGAGTCTTGCTTTTAAGAATGGGTCTGCCATGGCAGCGAACTGCAGTGAACCCAAGACTCTTCCCTGTTGACGCCTGGTGAGTACTTTTGAACGGAGTAGACACCTGAGAGAGTTTGCGATTCCTCTCTCTTGTCTTGCCGTAGAGAGAGGGTTTGTGATTTTAGATTCCAGTTAAGTCCTAGCCACTGGAGTTCTCGAGCTGGAGACAGCCTGGATTTTTTAAGTTGATCTGAAAGCCCCGAGACTGTAGGGATTTCATGACTTCTTAAGCCGTATGAAGACACTCCGACTTCGCTACATCACAGACTAGCTAGATGTCCAGGTATACCATCATCTGGAGGCCTCTGTTCCGTAATTGTTGGATGATGACCTTGACTAGCTTTGTGAAAATCCTTGGAGCTATATTGAGCCCGAAGGTCATAGTTTTGAATACGTAGGCCTTTGTTGCCAGTCTCAAACCAAGGTAGAGGGAGAAGTACTGACCTATCAAAAGATGCCAATAGGCGTCTGTCAGATCTATGGAGATGGTGTAGACCCGCTGAGATAATAGGGTCTGTATCTGTGAGATAGTCAGCATCTGGAACTTGTTCAGAATGAATTTGTTTAGTTAGGACAAGTCCAGAATAGTTCGAAGAGTGTTTAAATCTTTCTTGGGCACGCAGAATAGCAGCCCTTGAAAGTTCAAGGATTTTGTGCAACGGATTACTCCCTTCCAGAGAAGATCCTATACATAATCCTCCAAGAATGGGGTTGTGGGTTGGAAGAACCTCTTTCACTGGGGTTGTTTCTGTCTCCATTTCCAGCCTAGCCCTTTTGAGACTATGCTGTTAGCCCAGGGATCGAACTCCCATCGATCCCTGAACAGGTGAAGTCGTTCCCTTGCTGAGAGCTCCTCATTGTTGTTGTGAAGGGCCTGCATCTTTAACTGTCTTGCCTCTACTTCCCCAGCCTCTAGACTGACCACCCTCTCCAGACCTTCCCCTGCCACTGGAGCTCTTCTTTTGAGCTCTGACAGGGTGAAATGTAGTGGTGACTCTCTCATACACTGGGTTGAACTGGAGACTGTGAGCCAGACTGCTGGGAAACCGTGTACACAGTCTGAGGGGTGGCAGCAACTGAGGCTGTCGTGACAGGAAAGGATTTCCTTTCCTTAAAGTGTCTTCTGGGCTTCCTGCCCTTGGGTTGAGGTCCTTCACTGGGGGTAAATTTCCTTTTAGAGGACATACCCAACTTTTCTATAAAGCTATTATTCTCCTAAGCTGCTTTTTTCATGACTTCCTTAACCAATTTCTTGGGAAAGATGTCTTTCCCCCTAATATTGGAATCAATCATCTTTCTAGGTTCAGGCCTGATCATAGCAGAGGCCAAGACGTGTTCTCAACATGCTCTTCTGGCTAGGAAGAAAGCATGGAGATTGCTATAAAACGTGGTTTAGTGAATATTTCCCAAGACTGGGAAGAAATCAGATTTGGAATAATTTCCAATAAGCATTTCTAGATAAGATTGGAAGGATAAAGAGGAAGATAGTCTCTCTCTAGCTTCTAATTCTTCCCTTAAAAGGGATTCGGTAATTCTACACATTTTCTCATTAAACTACCTGCCTCTGATGTCTTCATCTAGTTTTCCAACAGTAAAGGTCTGTTGGACATCCTCCAAATTTTCCGAATGATAAGGAACAGCTAGGGAGACCGGTTTGCACTCCTCTACCACTGGTAATGGGTCACCCTCTACTACTGCTTTCTTTACAGCCTCTATACTTTTAGAGGCAAAAGCAGAAAGTTGGATGTTAGTGTGGTTCAGGATGATTGTTTTCTTAAGGATCATATCCCTAATAGACGCTTCTGAGTTAAGCCTTACATAGCAGTAAGGATAGTTATCGATCGATGGGAAGCATTCCAAGTCTGACACTGGCTTGGAACCTAACCAATGTGGAGGAACCCTTCACTTAAGGCCATAAGCTCAGCATAACACCACAGGTTCTTAACTCTGAATTCAGGTAGGCTCTAATCTCGGGGAGTCTTAGAAGCAAGTGCCTTTAGTAAAGCTTCTATCCTCGCCATCAAGTCCGATTGAGAACGTTCATGTTTGTCAGTTAGGTTTTCCATGAAAGCTTCCGTTTGACTTGGAAACGAAGGTGATCTATCGTAGGAACAGGTGTAAAGGTAGAAGCTGAGGCCTGAGCAGCAGGGCTGGGGAAACAACCTAAAAAAGTATTGGGAACTGTACTCACCCGAGGTACATCCAATGAATCCTCAGAGGCTTCCGTGGTCAGCAGGATCCTTTCCCTCTCTGACGACACAGAAGAAGCTGTCGACATGTTGTCAGCGTTAAGGCTCATCATCCACATGCTCTACTGGTACTGGCAATGAGTGAACCGTCGGTAATTGGTGACCAAAAACAGCGGTCACTTTGGCCTTTGGGAAAGAGGAGGTCCTTCAATTCAATAGAAGGAAGATAAGGGGCACCTTGTTGAGAGCTCTTCTGAAAGCCTCTGACCTAATGATGGAGCGTCATCCGATTGTGTTCTTGCACGTCCAGTATGAAAGAGGTCTTTGCAAACCTGACAGCTGGTCAGTTGCTAGATTGCAATAGACCCCTTAGAAACATGACAATTCGCATGTTTCCAGCAAGTCTTGTGGCCACAGGGCAACTTGACCCGCCTAGTACAGGTGACTGTAGAACACACCATTTCATCAACAACCTGTAAAGAAGAAAAAATTTCAATGAGCAAAAATCATTAGAAAATATTTCTTCTTAAGGAGCCCAGCGAGCCTTATGGCCACTGGGCAACTTGACCCACCTAGTATAAGTGACTGTAGAACACACCATTCCATCAGCAACCTGTAAAGAAGAAAAAATTTCAATGAGAAAAAATCATTAGAAAATATTTCTTCCTAAGGGGCCCAGCTGGTATGCCAATATATGGGGGTATGGGAAGAAAAACATAAAATTCTGAAAAAATTCACTGAGCTTCGTATGGCAATGGAGAATGCGTATACGAAATATTTTGTCAAAATTCTTCTTACTTTCATAGTTACAGGGTAATTAGTAAAAGTAACTCAATAAACCAAAAACATTGTTCTCTACAAGAAAATGCAGTATTTCTTCTGTTATCGTAAATTTTGATAATTATACATTACATTTTAATGTAAAACAAATTGTGAGCAATGGCATCTGTATAGATTTCACGAGTCACAAGACTATGTATGACACGGTAATTACACCCTTCGACCTTCAGTCCTAGCACAAACTTCGTAGAGAGTACAGTCACATTTGAGTTTGACTCGGACAATCACTTGTTTTTACGTCTGTTTTTCTCAGTTTCGGACAGAATTTCATCATGCCAAAGAGGAAAAGACAATTTCAACATCACGCTAACCTAAAGGTGCGATTAGATTGTAGAGTTTTTTCCGAGAGTTGCTCTCAGACAGCTGCTCTATGGAATGTAAACAGGCTGTAGAGGACTCTCCGAGATTTTCTCTCTACTCTCGCGAGTGTTTCTCTTCTCTCGCGCATGCTACAGTCTAAACACTCTAGACAGCACGCTCGTAGAGCTAGGTTGTAGCTCTCCACTCTCTCCAGAGAATATTCAGATCTCTGAAAGTTTTCGTTACTCAAGCGAGAGAACATGTGCCAAAAAAGTGGAATAAAGACCAAACAATTGCATTAATTCAGCAATACGAGAAATTTCCTGAACTGTGGAATGTGACTTTGCTTGAGTACAGAAACAAAGAGCTGAAAATGAGTAAAATTAAAGGAATAGCCGAAAACTTGCGAATTAGCAAAAAAAAAATTACAAGGAAATGGCACAATATCCGGAGTCTAATGTGTACTGAAGCTAGAAAATTAAAGAAGAAAAAATATGGGAGTAGAGCTGAAGAAAGAATTAATGTAAAAAAAAAATAAGAAATAAAAAAAAACACTACCCACAAACACACACACACACACACTTTTCAATACCCGTTATTTTTAACGAGCACGTGCACTAGATTATTTGTTATTATTATTTGAAAAAAAAAAATATATTAGATATATTTAATTCAAATAAATGCTTAAAATTTACATATTTAATCTAAATAATTGAATTTAACGGGAACGTGTAGTAGATTATTTGTGTTATTATTACTAAAAATAAAAATATTAAATACATTTAATTTAAATAAATGATTAAAATTTAAATATTTAATTTAAATATTTGGATTTAACGGGCACGTGCACTAGTTACTTTGTATTTATATGTTATGCTTTCTTATCCTAACCTACCCTCCCTCACTTACTGCTCACTCCAGCATTTTTTTTTTGTGTTTACACAGTGTTATATAAAACTCTTTATTTCTTCAGGAACTGCCTAGCTCTGAATTGATCTGGAAACGGGAATCAACTAGAGCAATCTGAAAGTATTAATTTGGAAATAGGAACCCCCAAACATACGAAGTTCTTATAGCTCTATGTATCTTCCTCAAACAATTTTCTAAATAATTTTGCATGTGCTTCATCTTCTCCCCTTTTGCTTATCCATTTTCAGACCCACATACTTCTTTTCCTTTTCTTTTTCACTTCATTCATAATTATTAATGCAGCAGCAACACGGTACTTTTGAGACATGTTCTCTCAACCCTCGCTAGTCGTCGACTGAAACTGGCTCCAGTGTAAATAGATGCGCGAGAAATCTTACCCGACTCTCAGACACTTTCTCTCGCGACACTCACTCACAGCTCTCGGAGAGAAAAACTTGCTGGTAGTATAAACACGCTGTAGAGAAAGTCGCGCGAGAGTAGCCGTCTCTCGGGAGAGTTTACTCTCCAGTCTAATCGCACCTTAAGGGAGAAGAAAATTTGCTCTAATTAGTGTTGAGAAGTGGATGACATTGGCAAAATTAACATGATGAAGGAGCGACCTATTATGTATGGTATTGGTTATCCAAAGTGAAATGACACCTTCATACATACCTGAAATAATATCCATTCATTAGTGTTGTTCTACATCTCATCCTATGCCGTCGATTCTTTTTGATGGTGTTGAATGATACGTTGGTATTCTTAAAATACATTTAATGGTTTCGGCTTACATTGCTCTTCAGCTCTCAATCGTGTCTTGACAACTTGTGAGTGTGACTCTCGAGCAGTGTTACCAGATTATTTCCATTAGACTATCGTACATGAACCTTAAAATTATCGTTTTTTAACCAAAATTATCGTACACACTTTCAACATCATTATTAAGGAGTAACATAAATAACTTATTTCAAGGTATTTTAGTATAATTGTTTAATGAACACACATTTATATATATACATATATATATATATATATATATATATATATATATATATATATATATATATCTAAGGTATGTATCGTACATCGTACCGGACCCAAAATAATCGTACATGTACGATGATTATCGTACGAATGGTAACCCTGCTCTCTCGAGAGAATATGTAAACAAAACTCGTAAACATACATACAAAAAACAAAAGCGAGCATCGCTCTCAAAAAGATCGAATCCTACTGCAATATAAAAGTAAGAAGAATCACATCCTAACTTTAGGGCAATTAATGAACGATTAAATCCTTCATTACAAACGCTACTATACTTATTCTGTGTCTAAATATGTTCTATCAATGCAATACTATGAAACATTACTCTTAATACCCGTAGCGCAAATAGCATTACAGTACAAAATACATAACACGACCGTCTCGCCTTAAGACGCACGATATTGAGCAAACGGATCTTCATTTGTAATTAAATTGTAATAAATAACTTTATTTTGGTTTAATATAAAAAGAGACAAAAAAAAATATAATAATCATGATTTATTAATATTGCCTTTGTAAAAATTAAAAGAAAAACTTTGAACACCTGTATCGCAAAACTATACTTATTGACTTTCATATTCTATCTTCTCCCTTAATTTTAAAGATATAGCATTGAAATATATTACTTAGAAAGACATTATAAAACAATCAAATGTTGCACTTATTTCCAATTTTTGTTTCCTATATTTTTCCCAGATTTGTAGGGTTTATTTTGTTACCATAATGAAAAAAATTCATATCTAGCAAAACAATGACTTTTAGGAAAAAAAACTATTCATTTGATTGATCTACATCAGGTTAGTAATCCCAGATCTTCATATTAATTATCAGAGGAGGAGATAGAATTTGAAAACCACTCATCTTCAGGATAAATCGTCCTGGTGTCGCAAAACCGAAGGTCAGAGTAAAAAATCCTATGCAGTTTGGAAATGTCCTAAGTCACCTTATTAAGTGGTATGAATGGCAAAGTCCTGTCCTTAAAAATGACATTAGCCAGCCGGCCCCTTTAAGATTAAGCATACACAAGACATTTTATATATAAGTAATGCTTAAGGTTAATCCTAACATACATAGACCTGCCAGCTAAAATATGGCTTAAGACTAAGATAATAAAGACTCATGCCAAGCAGCTCAGAAATCATAGGGGAGTTTTGAAAAGAAACTATCAATGAGAGTGTGGTAGGAATATGAAGGAAAGGTTCACATCAAAGGAACACCAGTGACCCCAAAATCTGTCTATTGGACAACCAAAGAGGGCAAATTCACTTATCATTCTCTCTAAGCCAGCAACAACTGCCCCTGTAGTGGCAGTACCTGGGTTAAGGCGGAAACTATATTTAGCAGCCAAGATATAAACTGACCTTTCAACACCCAGCGGCAGAGGGATTCTCAAGTCGATAGGAAGAGACTGGATAATCCCATAAGGAATGGTCCACAATCAGGGGGAGAGGTACAGGAAGAAAAGCCAGCTAATAAGGGATCTTGCCGAGACCTGGTCATTATCATCAAATTATGAGAAGAGGGGATTAGCCTGTAAGATAATGAGACGCACAAGCCAGTCAGGACGCTAAGAATTGAAAATCCAAAGGATGTCCTGACAACCAGGCGGGATCTAATCAACCAACTTCAGAGGACAATATTCCACAGATATGGAAGAGGATAGGAATAAACAGATGAACAGCCTAAGGCTGCAGCTAAGGCAGTAGAGGGAATGTCCCAAAGCCAACACACATCCAGTGGCACAGGATGGGAAGCTGCAGTTACAGAACAGGCAACTGCCAAGGTGGCAGGGGAGAACCCCAAGGGGTACCAACTCTTTGCCTAGATAGGGTTAGGCCATAAGGAGAACTGAGCTAGGGTAAGATGACTAGACAAGAGGAACTGTAGTTCCTAGTATAGTCAGGTTATGGCCTAACCAGGAAGGTGAAGGGGCAGAAAAAACATCGAAGGATGGCCTCTAAGGCGGTAGAGAGATCTAGTCCAGGGAAGGAGAGAATCTCGCCCACCCAAGGCCAGGATAGATAGCCTACAAGCTAACCTGTTCAAAGATGCTGACGAAGAGTACTTCAGTCGCCAGGGGACTAAACAGTAAAGGGAACAAAGTTCCACAGCAGGTAGACACACTAGCAGGCACAAGGGGAAGGGAAAAGGGTGGTGATGGGAGACTCAGATATTCGTAAGGCGGCACAACATGAAGGCCTCACTGCCTCATAGAACAGGAAAGGTGGTCTAAGGGGTCTGCAGTGATAGGGCATAGGGGACAAGTCCTCACAACCAGCCATAGCCTACCAAAAACTAAGAGGAAAGCCTATGAATGGGTAAGGCGGCACAAGGGGGTCTACCTGTTAGCATTAGAACAGGGGGTAGCGTGTTGCAATGGGTAAACAAGTAGACACAGGGAATAAATTTCCAAGACCTGAGCCACCTCGCCAAACATATAGGCTAATTGGAAAGTGAAAACAGTAACCCTAGGACAATTGTAAAACACTATCCAACTCCCAGAGGGACCTTCAGGACTGCACCTCCACACTGTGACGAGTCAACAGCATGGGAGGATGGGCAGCCTCACAAAACCAGTAAGGTTAGGTGAGAGAAGGGGATGGTGCACAAGTATAAAAACACCAGTCATGGCCGTCGGCCAAGGTGGAGCTAGCATAAGGCAATGCTGATAAAAACATACAAGTAACACCATAAAAAGGGGGATGGGAAACCCATAATCATACCACACTGTAAAAGAATAATGTTAAACATATTCCTTCAATAAAAAAAAATGAAATAACTAAGCATTTCTGAGCGATTTGGAAACATGATGCAATGGCGCAGACTGCATGCCAGCCACAGATAATAAAAGGCATGCAAATCGAAAAAAAACGTGGTTGAAACGCAAAGCTGAAGAAAAACTCCAAGCAACCGTTAAAAATGGCGTCTACAAAAAGGAATGGTTCAACAGGAAACGTGTCAGTTATAGCACACTGAGATCAGGAGTTGTAACGAATCTCTCGCCCAGGTATCCTACCCTATCCCTTATCCTTCGAGACAAGATTAACTTTTTTCAGGGAATGATAACCATTGCTTGTTATTAACATATCCCTGATTTATATACAATATCTCTCGGGATATTCGCTCCAGAGTTTAGAACTCCTTGATAATCTCTAAGGTAAAATTCTCTGGTATATCACTCGCAGAAATATCCCAAGTAGAAAGATGCCGTTGAGGAACTTCCATCAGGACGACATGGCTGGAGCCCAAAAATTATACTACTGTACAGTACTCATATTTTTATTCTTTTATAGAATACTTATTTAGAAAGTCCCATTAGCTAAAACATGTCACTAAATACTGTATAACCTGAAAATGATCAATTAAAATGGAATTCATAAATATAAGACACTATTTTGTCAATTTGAGTAATCTTACAAATAGGCTACAACAGTTTGACTTACCCCTTCCTCATCCAAGGATTGTTTATTACTCCAAAGGTAATCAAACCATTTGATAACTCTGGTTTCAAGATCTTTAGACACCTTCCTGAATTCCATGTATTGCTTCACACCATCCATTCGGTTCTGTAAAACAATCAAACAGTCAAAGGCTTGACGTAAGAAAAATGTCAAGACATCAGAATATAATTATGAAAACAGTTTTTTCTCTTACTTTGGATAAATCCAAACTTAATTAAAACCATAAGGAATGGGAAACAATTAAATATGTCCGATAAAAATAATGCTTTACAAGAGGAACTGGATACTGATTTAATGGAAGAAGATTTTACGAATTCCTACTTGATAAAGAGGAGTGTTAGGGAAACTCAATCATGCTTAAACATAATACCCCTTAACCATATTTTAGTACAGTACAGTGAAATGTGTGGCAGATGTGATGAAACTGACCTTGAATAGCAATTTTTGACATAGATGAGTAAAAATTGACATTCTGAAACAGGAATGTCTTTTAAAAAAAGGAAACTTTTGAGGAACAAATGAGACCGAATTGAAATTCTGTATTAAAGGTTTAAAGGATCCTACATGTAATAAAAGAAAAAATTATCATTTAATTTTTTGAGAGAAATCTTTTATAATATATACACCACGATATAAATTATGAAAGTGACAAATTCTAAAGCATCATACAGTATGTTTTATGCTGACATATGTTTAGGCCATATTCATGATAGACACAATACAGTAATTAGATCTTAAACAAACCAGAATAGCTTGCGAAGTGAGACAGTTTAACATCTATGAATTAGAGAATAAAAATGGTTCATAAATAATTTCTTAAATATCAAAATAGATTCCTGAATAAAATGAAAGCCTAAATCACCTGAAACTCTGCTCTTGCAGCATTCATGTTGGTGATCATAGAACCAACATTACCGACGATGGTAGCAAAGATCAAGACACCAACCAAGAAGTCCACCACTACAAACAGATATTCAACATCTTTTTCAGGCTGCGGAGTCTCTCCTATAGTGGTCAGAGTGAGGGTTGACCAATAGAAGCTGTTGAAGGAAAAATAGTATACGAAAATGCACAATTTATCAATCACATACTTATTATAGTTTTTATTAAGAAGGAAATGCAGTTTGACCATTAAATTTTACTATCCATAGTATAACCTTCCATCCAATAGCCATATCAAGTAGGGTACTGTTTTGTATATTTTTTTCTATAGACATGCAACTAAAATAACAGTCATTAACTTATTTTCATTATAAGAAATTATAATTGATTTTTTTCCTTTCGAGGACGTTAAAGTAACCTCCCCAATTTAAGGTTTGGTTCTAATATTTAGTCTTAATAAGTTATATCTTCTCCTAAATGGTATAATGGGAAATGTAAATGAAGAAGAAGGTTACCAGGTGGGTACAGTGACCAGGAACTGGCAAATAATTTTCTAGTATTCTTTGAAAACCAATTAGAAAATGTAATTGGGTCATTTACAAATACAATAATATTCAACATCAGACTAGTGCTATGCACAGATAAAATTAACGAGATTCAATAATATAACACAAGAAAATGTCACCAGGATTATCAAAAGAGCAAAGAAAACAAACTGTGCAAACGATCCAACGCCAATATCAGTAATAGCCTACCTCTAGATACGAAATTAATTAATTCCGGGGTAACTTACGTATCATGATTTTTTTTCGTATAATGAGGGCAGTTTTGCATGTAAATCGCATGATTCGTTCCAAGCCCTACAAAAACACCACATTAAATTTTATAAAAAAGCTTCACTATACTAACCACAATGAAGGATAAGTATAACCAAATACTGTACATTTGAATCATTCAATAACTAACCTACCTGTTAATACCTGTAAATGAAGTAGTTATTGGAACATAATGCAAAAATAAATGGAAAATAAAAAAAATGTGGAACCTAACATTTCGAGTGAGGCAATGTCCGAAAGTGAAAGTGGTGGCAGATGAGGATATCGAATGGCAGAAAACATTAGCAAGTGACAGAAAACATAAACACTCAACTTTACAAAGACACATTAACAAATGGCCGAAAACATTAACACTTAACTTTACAAAACACATTAATAAATGGAAGAAAACATTAACACTTAACTTTACAAAAAACTTAGAACTGAATTTCTTTTTTTTATCTTTCTAATTTTTAAATTTTTTTCACTTTATGTTTTGTACTTTATAAATTTTATTAAATTCTTCATCGTCCACTTTTCTGTTTTTTTTTCTCGGATCACTTTGACCTCCACCTTGGCCTACTAATGGCCTCTAAAAAATAATGATTGAAGGGAGCATGTTTCTGCCTGTTTTTTTAAAATGGTCCTGAAATGACTCGGGAAAATGTCATTAAGCTGTGCAACCAGACGACCTGCGTGAACCTTTTCTGGATGTTTCTTTTCTATGAAATCGGCCAGTTTATTATAATAAGACATCACTTCCTTAATTTCTGCTGTTGCTGTAGTCATGCATGTGTGTCTTCCTCCTCCTTGCCACTAGAGAACTGTTCCTGAACAATGTTCACTTGCATAGCCTCTAACTCCTTCAGGTCCTCCGCTGCAAGCTCCTCTTGGCGCTCTTTGAGAAGCTCATTAATGTCATTCTCGTCGACTTCCAGACCCATGGACCTCCCAAGTGCAACGATTTCCTTAACAAGCTCACATTGCAGAACAGGTTCAGGATCATCAGCAGGTTTGGCTTCAGCTTCAGCTTGAAATCTCTTGCGGAAACTCCATTAGGTCACAGCTTCTTCCACAGAGTTCAAGGTGCGCCTTGAAACCTCCTGCCAAGCTCTATTGATGAGTCGGGGGCATATCACAATATCGAAATGCTCCTTCCAAAATTCAGGAAGGGCGAGGTTTGTGCTATCGTTGATTTCAAACCATCTCTTGAAAAGTTTTTTTTTATATAGAACTTCTTGAAGTTCGAAATGACTTGCTGGTCCATGGGCTGGAGGAGAGGGGTGATGTTAGGTGGACAGTAAAGAACCTTGATAAAGGAATACTCCAGAAGGATACCTTCCTCGAGGTCAGAAAGGTAAGCAGGGCCATTGACCAACACCAGCATACATTTAAGAGTGAGGCGCTTTTCTTCCAAATATTTTTTTACAGTTGGACTGAAACGGAGCTTTACTAACATGACAAAGAACAGTCTCATTACCCAAGCTTTTGCATTAGCCCTCACATCACCAGAAGCTTCTCCTTGAGCACTTTGTTGGGCTTGAAGGCTCGAGGAATCTCTGAATGATCCAGTAAGGGCTTGACCTTACAATACCAATGGCGTTTGTACAGAGTACAAGGATAAGCCTGTCCTTCATAGGCTTATGCCCAGGGCATTTCTTAAAAAAAGTCCAGTTTTGTCACAGTTGAAGATTTGCTGGGACTGTAGTCTTCCTAGAAAGTCAACTCGTCAAATGTCTTAACAAAGGCGTTTGCTGTTTTTGTGTCTGGGCTGGCAGCCTCTCCATGCCACACCACCGAATGAATGCCAGACCACCTATTGAGTTTTTTAAACCACCTACGTGAAGCCTTGAACTCTGGGGGTACCTGCTGCGATGCCCCATCTCCTGCGTCGACTTTGGCCTGAGAACGCACGAGATCACTGAAAATGCTCTGGCCTTGTTGCATATTATCGTCTCAGTGATCATTTCTCCAACGACTTCTTTGTCCTTAATACAGAGGAGTGTCAGTCTCTCCATTTCATTATGAATCTGACTCCTCTCACCAGAAAAATAGTCACGCCCTTGGAGGGTGTTTCTGCTTTGATGGCTTCCTTCTGCTTAAGGACAGTGCCTATTATTGAAGGATTTCGGCCATATTCCTTAGGGACCATACTTAACCACATGCCAGCCTTATACTCCTTGATCATCTCAAGCCTTGTCTCCATAGAAAGGATCCTCTTCTTCTTTCCTTGAACATCAACTACATTCTTGGGAACCAATGCTAATATTGTACGAGGTGAATAACTCAACAGGATAACTATAATTACAAAAGCAAAATCACTAACATGAATTCAACGTGAACTATAGCAATACCAAAATGAAATGGTCGAAGAACGATGATACGTAGATGCATGATGGGAAAAATGCTGACAAATAGGAGAGCAATATCTTACAGCAGTAACTAGCATCAGGGTAGGGAGATAACCAATGGGAGAGCAGGACGATGATGGCGAGTTTATAGTTTGCGGTGTGAGAATTTTAGAATTATTTTTTCGGTCGACGTGCGAATCTCTTGTCATATCATGAGGAGGTTTTTATAATATGAGGCGAAAAAATCTTAAATCTCTTTTCATACCATGAATTTTGTGTATACATTGACTTTCGTATCGGTAGGTATCACTGAATCTGAAGTAAATGGAGAAAGAGATTTTTATTGTCTACCCAATATAATTATGAGAATAGCAAATACAAGTTTCGATGAGTGTTAGTTTCCCAAATCTGAGAAAATAGCTATAGTTACACCGGTTTTGAAAAGTACTCTAAACTATCAAGAATTAAGCTTGTATCGACCTATTTCGAATCTATCCTTCATTTCAAAAAGTGATAGACAACGTAATTTTTGAACAACTAATCAGTCACCTAGAAGAAATAGAAGCATTGTCAGACAACCAGTCTGCTTACAAAACATTATATTCTTCGGAGACGGCTATCTGTTCTGTTGTAAATGAAGTACGGGAAATGATGGAAGTAAACAAATATGGTATTCTAATAATGCTCCATCTTAGTGCAGCTTTTGATACAGCTGTGCATGAACTGCTACTAAATGATCTACAGTCCATCGGTATTGAAGATTAAGCTTTAGAATACCTAAAAGACTACTTGGCCGACAGAAATTACTGTGTGCAAATTGGAAACTCTTATTCATCATATGAACCATTCAACAACAGAGGGGAGTATACTGGGCCCAATCTTATTCTGTAATCTATACTATCACTCTGTCGAAAATACTACTAGGACATGGAGTGAAGTTCAAACTATTTGTAAATGACACACAATTTTACTTCTCCATAAATGATATAGATGACACTACTAAAACTCTAAACCGAATTCTTCCAAGTGTTAGAGAATGGATGACAATCAAACAACTAAAATTAAATGAAAATAAAACTGAGTTAATGGTGGTTGGAAAGAAAAAAACAGCCCGAGAAACTTGGGAGATATTCAAATATACATAAATAACAACTCTGTCCCGATATCTAGTAAAGTTTGCGATCTAGGAGTATCTCTTGACTGTAACTTGTTTTTCAATGCTCAAATAAATAATGTAGTAAAAATTGCTTGCTATCATCTTAAAAACATTGATTTATAATGAAGTACCCCTG
>NC_090743.1:47622296-47689796 GCF_036898095.1 Palaemon carinicauda
TGACTATGATAATTAGGACAAGCCCTTGTTCGTGAGTTTTTGGACACCCTTATATAATGACAGTTAAAGAAGACCCAGTGGAAAAACGGTATTTTTGGGCTCAAGCCATGTCGTCCTGATGGAAGTTCCTTAAGGTAGCTTCCTAAGGGATATATGTACTACAGTGATATTTCCAGAGAATTAAACCTTCAGGTCCTAGAATTCTAACTCCAGGAGCGAATATCCTTAAATTTTCTCTCAAGGATATCACATCATATCAGAGGACGTATTCTTGACACGCCACATAGCAATCTGCACCCCTAATAGCGTTTACGCTTCGAGGGGGATGTGGCAGAATAGGAGGGGGGCCGTATCAAGGTTACCCCCGTTCTCATACTACTATTGACCACCATCACAGTGCCATTCCCAAGGTGGCGGACATTCATAATTTTGTAGCGATTTCGCTCAGTGGTGTTCCCTGTTGATCTAACTTTTCGATCAATTAGCAAGGATTTTTATTATGCATTCTCCAACTTCTTTCGTCTTCGGAAAGTTGAGTATTGGGTCTTTACAATGAGTAATTTTTAGCTCCTGTTTGAAATTAAAGTAAAATATTGTGATTAGAAGCTAAGCCTCATACCGGAGGCGCCATGGGCGCAGTCATTCGTTAGGCATGTGTTATTTAGTTAGTAAAACGACTTCCCAGTCTTAAATAGCATTAATTAATTAATTAATTATGTAAGCTATTTAGGCAAATTATACTTGTAAAGATATTTATAATGTGCATAATTTTCCTTTCTAAGTCGATCGTATAGTTAGAGTTTCGGTGAGTGAGGTAACCGAGATCTCGTCCCGCCTAGGTAACCTAACCTAGGCGTTTTATTATACGTTCAGACATTTCCCCGGTTACCCTCTTGTATTGTGATTTCAATTCATGCAGAGATAGTTATCTCTTAGAATTAGATGAAACATTACACGTCTCCAAAAGGGGATTTAAGGGTAATCCCTCTTTGCCTCTGAGTGTAGCCTTAGGCTATAACCTTAGTGGGTCGGCCTCGAATTTTTAATTCAGGCATGACTATCCTACGGTTTTTTTCTGCCCTTCCCCTGTAACTGCAGATGCAGGTTTTTGGGTTTACGCCAGAATCTCAGAGTATTTAGTCTGTGGTCGGTAGCTGACTAGCAAGATGAATAGAATTCTTTTGCTAGGTTAGGCTGCCGACATAGGAGGCTAGACCTCCCTAGGCCACTCCTGAAGGATCTGTACGATATGATACCTTCTCCCTGAGGCCTAGCGGACTAGTCCTGTGTTGGTTGACCCTAAGCTGAAGAACTGAATTCTTCTACTGCTTAGGGGACACCGGCACTAGAAACCCGTTTCCTTACTGTTTAGAGGTGGTGGCGAGGGTGCTACCAACCTCTTTATTGTATTAATCTAACCCTAGGCTAAGGAATAGAATTCTTTAGCCACATGGGATAGTTTTAATACAGGAACGGAGTTTCGTTAGGTGAGGCCGGACAGGCTTTATGGCCGGCTCCTGCTGTACCTTTTACAGGACCCTCTTTTCCCTTCCCTTCTATCCCTTTATGTTGGCGACTCCCTGCAACCTTACCGTTGTCGGTGGGTTGCCGGGATCGACCATACTCCCTCTCTTCAGCCGTTGTCCGACTGTTAGTAGCTATTATAGTGGCAGGCAGCCATTACAACTGCCGGCCGGCAGTAATGACAATTGCTGGCTGGCAGCCATGACAGCTGCCAGCCGGCAGTCATGGCAACTGCCGGCCGGCAGTCATGATGGCTGCTGGCAGGCAGCCAGTGCAGCTGCCGGCCGGCAGCTGGTGGCCATGTTGGCTGTGAGTGGGAAGTCCCTTCTGTTACCAAAGGTTCTTCAGTTCTCCCTTGGACTGCTAGCAACAGCGTCTGTTGCCGGGGTGCTGCCTACCAGGCCGGCACAGATTGGTACTGACTCAACCGGCTGCACACTGACTGTACTGATACTGCCGGCTAGCAGGGTATAGACAGGACCTTGCTGGCGACAGTACTGTAGCTGGATGGAAGTTTGAATGTTACATTCTCTCCTTCCATTTGAACCTTCTTTCTGGAGAAGGGTAGTAAAATTAGACTTTTACATCCATATTTACTGTATATATACACAGTATTAGGTAGCCTTTTCTCCATGCTATCTCTCTCTCTCTTTTAGCTAGCAGGCTGGATGTGCCGGCAAAAGTTAGCTATGCCGACGACATGCCGGCTGAACTACAGTATATGTTTATACAGGTAGTTAGTATATTTGCAGTATAGGATATACTGCAAATAGAAATGTATTGTATATACTATATTAGTAGTGTTTTCCAATATATTTTGAGAATCCTACCCAAGTATTTGTGGAACCCAATCTCACTTTGAAAGAATTTAATTTCTTCAATATTCTGATTAGAAATCAGTCTTCAGATTACCCTGCAATATTAAAATTTTTAAGGACTGGAGATTACACTCCTAACCCTTCAAGGGCAGAGCCCTTATCCTTGAGTCTCCATGATCAGGAAACTCTATGATTTAATATTTTAAGGGAGGTCACAGCAAATAGGTTGGGTGGGATACACAAATATATGTCTTTAATTTTCCCCAGTCCAGTTGGCATCATGCCAGCTGGACCGTGCAGTCAGATGCTTGCCATAAAGGCAGCACATTGGCTGGATCACGCTATATATAATTATACAGTAGCCAGTAATTTGCAATATAGTACATACTGCAAATAGAAAACTACAGTACGATTATATCTTGGGTACCCTTGTGCGAGTTTATGCTGGTGCCATCTTGTATTGAATGAATAGTGTTTCTTCATCAAGGTGATTGAGAAATCAATCATACTTACCTCACAGTGTTTAGAATAAAAGGGACAGCGAATTATACACTTCTCTACCCCTAGGGGTGAGAACCCCCCTTTTTAGTTGGAGTTCTATTGATAAGGGAATCTCCCCACATTTAATACTGAGGGGAGGCAACAGCATTTGTTTGCGGAGGATACACAAGTATGTGTCTCCTACTATCCCTTTATAGCTTGCTATCCTAAGCTATTCTATTAAGATACGACTTTTGATATATTGGTTATCAGTGAGATAACCAATCGTATACTCATTCTGTTTTCCTTTCTTTACAGGAGGAACACCAGTTGTCATGTGTTGCAGTCTTCTGCAAAACTAAGAATAAGTGTTTTTACGGACATAATGGATGCAGGTTTCATGCCCGCAGCAATATTATTTCCGGACCCCTGCATTATTGGAACCCGCAGGCTTGCAAAGTATGATGGACCTTATTGTTCGAGGGTTTCAAGAATCTCAAGTCGGTAGAGACTAGGGATGCAGCTCGTTTCAAGCTACGCAACTGGGTGAGAGGCTTTCAGAAAATCTCTCTGGGACCTTACCTGCCTAATGACAAGATGCGTAGGATACTATTTCCAACAGCAAGTAAAGAAATAGTGGTACCCCAGACACGAGGTACATCTCCCGACGGCCAGATAACCTTTGGGAAGGAGGGCAGAAAGAGCCCACGGGAAGAAGGGGAGAATGT
The DNA here is from genome assembly GCF_036898095.1 of Palaemon carinicauda. Taxonomy (NCBI): domain Eukaryota; kingdom Metazoa; phylum Arthropoda; class Malacostraca; order Decapoda; family Palaemonidae; genus Palaemon; species Palaemon carinicauda. The sequence continues at coordinate 47,625,847 of NC_090743.1, forward strand.
CGGGTTGGAATTGTCTCCGTCTTTACCGGCTCTAGAGCCAGCGACATCGATATCTCCGCCTTCTATCCCTCTATTAGATGGAATGGACCAGTTATGGGCCCAAGTGGGGAATCTAATAGAAAACTTGTGCAAACAAGGCGAGAAGCAGGAAGCGAAATGCAATGTAGAGCCTTGTAAAGCTCCACTTGTCGCTCCTCGGGGGGTCATACAAACAACCCATAGATCAAGACCTTCTGACATCCCTGGAGGTTTGCGGAGCTGATGCCAATTTTAAACGGCAAACTCTACATCTCGGAGAAAATGGGTGCTGTTCCTTTGGACAAAATCCAGTTTTGGTCAAGCTTTAACGCTTTCCCTAACTGTTTCGTTAGACTGAAGGATGAACCAAGGTCAAGAAAAGGAAAGGAATTAAAGGAGCTTCTGATTCTCGATCATGATAAAACACAGGCTATCCTATCAAGTAGCATAGAAAAGGCAGGTTACTCAGTGTTGAAGGTATTCACACCAGGTAACAGGCACTCTTCCTTTCTTGCTCCTGCTTCAATTTCATTCCCCTTTACGGAGAAAGCATTTAAATATGTCACCGAGGCAGTGGAGGCAGGTAAACCGTGTCCTACACTCAAGGAGTGCGAGCCTCTGTCACTAGCCTTTCCTAAACAGGAGAAGAACTGGAAGGAAGCCCATTTAACCTTTTCGGTAGGAAGACTTGAGGCGGATGTCGCTAGTCGACAATTTAAGGAAAATCTCCCTAAATTATCCGAGTTTCTCTTACATGATGAACAAGAAACAAAGGAGAGACTTGCAGCCTCCCTATCTCTACAAAACTACATAGAGTTCTGTTCAGCTCATCAAGATACCCCAGGTCTTAGCTAAAATACATATGGCTACCTTGGTAAAAGACCTTTATGCCTTTATAAAGGCTAGAAGGACATGTAGGGAGTTTGCGTTCGCTACCGCGACAGCGAAACATGAAACAAGGAAGCTAATATCTTCCAACATCTGGGGTAAAGACCTCTTTCCAGACGAGGTACTCAGGAAAGTGATTAAGAACGATCCACGGAGAAAGTAGGACTTCTCCAAAAGTGGGGCATCCTTTCAAAAAGAGAGTCTTCCACGGTTGTGGGTCCCCAACCTGAGAGGAAGACGGAAAGGTCTGGAAATTCTTTTCGAGCTGTTCAACAACATCCCACAGTTGTAGTGACCGCGCTGCCATAGGCAGGTGGTCGAGGATATAATCCTACTGATCAGTCGAAGCATAGAAATGCTTCTGGTAGGAAGGAGGTTCCTTTAGGATCGCTGGACCTTTGATCCTTGAGTCCATGGCCTAATCAAGATGGGACTAAGATGGGAGGTGAAGATGTCTCTACCACCATTTCCTCAACTCCTCCTATAATCCAAAACCCTCCTGGAGGAGTTTACCTGAGAGCTCTACAGCATACAGGTGGTAAGGAAACTATAGTCCCTCGAATTCCAGGGAAGGCCGTTGTGTGTCTACTTGAAGGACTCAAGAAAATTCAGAGTCATTCTGTACTTGTCGCCACTCAACAAGTCCAAATAAAACAACGAGTTCAGAATGTTTATCCTTCTGAACATAAGGACCCTGTTGCAAAAAAGGGTGCCTGTAGTCTTACCAGACCTGAAAGTCGTCTATTGGCAACTTCCAGTCAATCACCCTTTCCCCTCCTATCTAGGATTCAAGTTACACAAAGTAACGTATTTCCTAGGGAAGATACTTGTCAGACTAGACACAGTCCTAGATATCTTCATAAAACTGGCAGACACAGTCACGCAATAATTAAGCATAGGAAAGGTTCAGGCAATAATGTTCCTGGACGAGAGGCTGGGGTGGGCAGCACCCACGGTGGCTTGTCTATGAACATCCAAGGAAATGATCCGATCCCTGGAACATCGCAGATGCAAGATAAGCTTCAAGAAGTCTCGATTCTCTCCAGCTCAAGGGTTTCAATGGCGAAAAAGCCATTGAAGACTGTGGTCACACCAACTCCCCTTTCCTTTGGGAATGTAAAAGGAGATGGCAAGGTCGGTCAAGAGACTCTGGTAATCAGTCATATTCCCAAAATACGAACAGGGAGGAGCTCTTATCTCTCTCCAGTTCGCAATCGAGACAGACCCAGTGCTAAGAGCACTGCTGCAAGATGCGTTGGGAGTCTGGAGAAAACAAGCATCAAACGCTCGAAGAGATCTAAAAAGACCGATATCGGTCCTTCCTTAATCGCTTCCCTAACAAAGGTCAAAGCCCGAAAGTCCCAAGACCATGTTGGTCCTGTCATGAGTGGGGAAACTCTCTACACGCAGATCAGATTGTCTACGGCTGATCTGGGACTCCGAAGTGATAACAAGACGCTGCAATCGACGATGCTAGAGAACGTCTCATACAGTCTAGGTGTAGTAAACCATCCCTTACTTAAAGGGATGGCACCTGTCAGCAGTTCATATACAATCAATTCGCAATGTGACAGTGGATGCTCTACTCGGGCTCAAGCCGATAGAGTTAGAATGGTCCTCGGACGCAGACCTATTCTCTCCCAGATGGGAACAAGTCCCCGAACTGCAGTCCGACCTCTTCATTACGAGCGTCGTCAAAGAACTACCTTGATACGTAGCCCCATACAAGGATCCTCTAATAAAAATGACAGACATCATGTCTCTGAAATGGAAGGGATAGACTTAGGATTTCCAGTTCATCCCATCCAATCACCTGCTGAGAGTCCTCAACATGCTGAGATCCTTCCAGGGAGGAGTAGCTCTGTTGGCTCCCAAGTAGCCCAAAAGCAATCTGTCCTCCTTGAGGAAGGAACGGAGGCTGAGGCTGTCCCTAGTTCTGAACCCAGGACTACTTCAGAAGGTTCAGAGATTAATTGCCTTCGATTCATCATAGAGAATCCGAACCCTTCATTGCACGATTTTCTTGTCCTAGCGGTTAGGAAAAGGTTTGAGATCTCTAAAGGCAATATAGAATTCTTAGAAGAATACAAGTGTACGTCAACTAGAAGACAATATGAGTCATCATGGAAAAAGTGGGTTGCTTTCGTAAAAGCAAAAGGACCGAAAGAGATTTCAATGAACTTCTGTATGTCCTTCTTTATCCATCTTCATAACCAAGGTTTGGCGGCCAACACGATAACTACGTGCAAGTCAGCCTTCACTAAACCTCTTCTATATGCCTTTCAAGTGGACTTGGCGAATGAGATCTTTATTAAGATCCCGAAGGCATGTGCAAGGCTTAGACCTGCAGCACCACCAAAGTCCATCTCTTGGTCTTTGGACAAGGTCCTACATTATGCCTTATCCATGAATAATGAAGATTGTTTGCTTAAGGATCTAACCCAAAAGGTTATTTTTCTGTTCGTTATAGCCTCAGGGGCTAGAGTTAGTGAAATAGTGGCTCTATCTAGAGATGAGGGCCACATTCAGTTTGCAGAAACAGGAGAACTGAATCTCTTCCCTGATCCATCCTTTCTCGCTAAGAATGAGCTACCCACTAAAAGGTGGGGTCCCTGGAGAATCTGCCCTCTGAAGGAAGATGTCTCTCTATGTCCGGTAGAGTGTCTAAAGGTCTATCTTCGTAGAACTTCAGACTTCAGGGGAGGACAGCTCTTTAAAGGAGAAACCTCTGGATCAAACTTATCCCTAAAACAACTGAGGGCGAAGCTCACCTACTTTATTCGTAGAGCGGATCCTGACAGTACTCCCGCAGGCCATGATCCGAGAAAGATTGCTTCATCACTGAACTTCTTTCAGTATATGAACTTTGAGCGTCTTCGTTCATACACCGGATGGAAATCATCCAGAGTGTTTTACAAACACTATGCAAAACAGGTCCATGAACTGAAGCACTATGTAGTGGCGGCAGGTAGTGTATTAAAACCTGCCCCCTTATCACTGTCATTAACAGTTAATTGCTTGGGACTTCGAATGTCCTCGCTCATATACTGGATGAGAATCATCCAGAGTGTTCTACAAACACTATGCTAAGCAGGTCCATAAACTGAAGCAGTACGTGGTGACGTCGGGTAGAGTATTTAACCTGCCGTCTAATTCTACGATGAACAGCTAATTGACTGGGACTGTCAATTAAAGGGATAGGGGGTCATCTCTCTTAGTGTGACCTCGTTTGAATAAGTGTTACCATGGTGACACTAACTCTGTTAAAAAATCCCAGGTGTGGAATTATACAGATAGCACTAGTGCCGTGTGTACGTAGTACCCAGTGTCGATAGAAGTAACCGGTACAGGAATTATCAAGAGAAATTTTATTATAAATTTTCTTCAATCTGAGAGTGGCACTCATCATTTCTTTCTTCCCAAGAAAGAAAGATAATCTCTGTACATGTTACATGTATAATTCCGTTATCATGCTACATTCGTTTTACTTGCTAATTCGCTTAGCCATTTATTGAAAATAAGTGTCTATTAGAATGTAATTGGGTCCTAATTCGCCCGAAAATTGCATGATTAAAAGTCCAGAGTATGTACTCTTCATATATTTGTATGCTCACAAACAATGGATATAAGAAACACTGATAAGTATTTGGTAATATTCACAAACTACGAGACAGTTTGTACATCCAGTGTATACTTATGTTTGTTCATACAATATATGCTAACCTTGAGACCCTTTTTCTATTGTCTAGAATGACTCTTCCCTGTAGGGGCCAGGAAGCACTAACATCGTGTATGATTAGTGATAATGACGGATAATGGTAATGTCATTTGTTTCGATTGGTCCAAATGATCATAGAAATGTTGTCCCAAGGTTAAGGCACTGATGAAAATCCACAGATACACTAATGCTCTGGTATGCTTCCATCAGAACGACATGGCTTGAGCCCCAAAAACGTACTATTTTTGGGTGAGATCGCCGTGTCGTCCTGATGGACCCACCCTTCTTTTCTAAAAAGAAAAGATCTTCACAGTATCCCTCCCTGAGGCGTTGTATCTGTAGCACCATGCTCAATACTACAAGGAATGTCCGCCATCTTGGAAATGGCGCTGTGGTGGTGGTCAATAGTAGTATGAGAACGGGGGTAACCTTGATATGGCCCCCCTTCTATTCTGCCACGTTCCCCTTGAAGCGTAAACGCTATTAGGGGTGCATATTGCTATGTGGCGTGTCAAGAATACGTCCTGTGATATGATGTGATATCCTGGAGAGAAAATTTAAGGATATTCGCTCCAGGAGTTAGAATTCTAGGACCTGAAGGTTTAATTCTCTGGGAATATCACTGTAGTAACATATATCCCTTAGGAAGCTACTTTAGGAACTTCCATCAGGACGACATGGTGATCTCACTCAAAATCCATTTTTTGAGGTGAGGAAATGCCAAACAAAAAAAAGTTATTTTCAGTAATAATAATGATCAGAAACGCAAAATAATCAGTTGGATAAAATATTTGGTGTAAGTAAGTGGTTGAAAATTAAAGTATCATAATTATCTATGATCCACTAAATGTCCTTCTAATGATTTTCGCGCTGACGTGACTCGCTTCGCTTGCAAAAAAGAAAAACATCACTGCTCTTATATAGCCTACTGGCAAACGGTACATACATCGCCTGCCCCATTGGTCATTATTTCGGGGGTTAATTTTTACTTTCATATGGATAATAATAGCTATACATACACTGAACTGGGGGTTTTCATCATAGTCAATTGCCGACATACATGAAATTACATTAAATTTCAAAATAGATTGTACTTCCCTCAAGTTCCTCTCGGAGACATTTTCATGTGATGGTAGTGAAACTAAAACTGAAGGGGAGGGTGCAAAAAAAAAAATGGCTGTTGTCGAACAACATCCCGGAACTTGTGCATAAATATTTGGAAGCTCGTAATTGTTTAAAAAAGCCAGGTAATGATTATGTCATATAAAAACCAGAAAAGCTGGCCAAAGCTACTCCAAGCAATGCATACGCAATAACTCACCATCAGTCTCCCAAATGGAAACAATGGATAGTAAAATTATAGAACATATGACAATATTTATAATAGGGAAAACAGCAGTGGCGAAGCTAGAAGTTTGTCAGTGGGTCAAAGAGTATTTGTTGAATATTGACAAGAGAGGACCATGGTCAGTAATCACCGTAAACTGTGGTAGTCCAGACAAATATAACCTACTTTTCTTCAATGCATATCTGATAGATAGAGCCTCTAGTTCTATCATGGAGTACCTGGTTTCAACATCTGTCAGGAACCTGCTTCCACAACTGATGAGTTTCCATCCATCTTCATGTCGTTGAAGCACGATGAAGCCAAATCCATTTAGTCTGCTTGCATCAGTTTCCACACGAGTTTCCCGAAGTGGATCAAATTGTGCAAGAACTGGTGTTTTTACAAGAAGTTGCTTCACTTCATTAAAGGCTTCAGTATGTGCTGGCAACCATTGAAACTGATTCCTGATATTTGTCGGCGTTGCAAAATCTGCAATAGCATTCACTTTCTTTGGATCTGCTTCTGTCCCGTTTTTGGACAAAACATACCCAGCAAACTGCACTTGTGGTTGCGCAAATTTGAATTTTTTCTCATTCAATGAAATGCCATGTTCGATGCACCTGTTTAGGAATGCCCGTACATCTTGTATGTGTTCCTTATACGTCCTACTTGCAATCAGCACGTCGTCCACCACTTTATGGGTTCTTTCCAAACCATCAATTGCCAAGTCTCCTCTGAAATTGTAACTGTCACCAGTGCTGATGAATCCCATAGGTGCTCTCTTGTACCGAAATCTTCCCCATGGTGTTAGGAAAGTAGTAAGATCTCTTGAATCTTCATGCAACTCTAATTGCCAATAACCCTTGACAGCATCACATACTGTGAAGTATTTAGCACCATGAATCACTTCATTTATAGCATCCTGTGGCGTTTTGGCATTGTGTACCATCCTATTTACTTGCGAATTGAGCTTTGTGAGATCGACCGTCATTCTGATCCCACCATCTGGTTTCGGGATTACAACGATTGGATGGCACCATTCCGTTGGTCTATCTCCAACTCGTTCTATGACATCCTGATTAATCATGTTCTCCAGCTCCTTCTTCACTGCATCCCACAATGGGTAGCTCACTGGTCAGGAGGCATAAATTGCAAAAGGTTTTGCATTTTCCTTAAGCTCTATTCTCATCGGTGCAGTTTTCATAGTTTTTAACCGTCCTTCAATGCTGAACACTTCTGAGTAGTCTTCTATGATCTGGTTCCTCGTGTTTATGCTGAATTCCTCCACTGGGAATTCCTCCACTGGGCTATTTTTTTCAGTACACCGAAGATATGTGATAATACGAACTGTTTTTTTCATAGGAAATGGGAAATTTTCATGCACGATGTGCAACTTCTTGCAGGCATCAAGAGATATATACATCTCCTCACTTTTAACGTCACTACAAAAAATAACATTTTCCACACATTTGATACCATTACCATGTAACACTAAATCAGTCTCTCCAATAACATTTAGTCTTTTGCCGTTAATACTTTCTATGTACTCTTCACAGAAATGGAGGTCCTGTTCACCAAGCATCAAATCCTCCATCATTCCCACACCAGCGACAGTCCTCTCTGCTCCTGTATCGGCGATGACGCATTTTCTGATGACATGACTCTTCAGTGGGTGATGGATGTCAACTGACAACATCGGACGTTTCTCAGTACACCTAGAAATGTCGGCGACATGCTTGCGTTTATCGGCTTTAGGAGACGATTTTATAGCGTTTTCCTTCCTCGGACTTTCACAGGCCTTACTATAATGGCCAAAGCGACCACAATTAAAACACGCCTTTCCCATTGCTGGACATTTTTTTCCTTGTTGGTGGGCTGAAAAACCACATCTGCGACACTTTGCGGATTCATCTATAGAGGATTTGTTGGCATGACTTTTTGTTCGCTGTTGACTTTTGCTTCTTTTCCGGGTCTGCAATCTATTCATATCAACACTATAACCTCTACTCAATCTCTGATCTTCTTTTCCTGCCAACTCACGGTTGCGGCATAAAGTGATCGTCTCACGAAGGTTAAGTGCAGGTTTCTTCCCCAACAGTTCCTGTCTTAAACTCTCATCGCGAACTCCGGACAATATAAGAGTGGCAATCCATTCATCAGCACTCATGTCTGACAGGTTGACATCCTCTGCTTGCTCCCGAAGATCCACCAGAAAATCGTCAAATGACTCTCCGGATTCTTGCTTCCTCCGAACAAGCTTGTAACGGTCTACTGCGATGTTCCGTTGTGATTTAAGGTGTCCCCTAATTCTTTCTATGATTTCACTCAAGCTTAATTGTGTATCCATTGGGATTTCCATTGCATGGCGAATTCTTTGAAGGAACTCTGGTGTGCAAAATGTCCAAAAAGTTGCGATCTGGTCCTCTCGAGTTTTCTCCCCTAGCTTCGCCACCTGTGCGTAATTTTTCCATGTAGCCTCCCATCTCTTGAAAATCTTCAAAGTAGTACCATCATCTAGTAACTCTGGGGGTCTAACAGAAATTTTTGTTGTCTCACTTCGGCGACTTCTCTCAACTCCTGTGGTTGCGTTATCATTGATATCAGCCCGAGGTGTGACTCGTTCAAGGATAGCAGCTAATTCTCGTTCGCGGCGCTCCTCTTCACGTGTAAACCGTTCTTCCTGTGATTGCATCTGCTGTTGTAGCATTTGCAACATAGTAAACATGGGATCACTTGCCACAATAAAAGTAGTTTCCTGTTGCTTTTCAATATGAGTCTTTATTCCCTCCTCAGTGTCGCCTATCAAATTGGACCTTTCGATGGTTATTTGAAGTAGTCTTGATAATCTTGATGTATTATCCTTGTTGTCATAGGGAACTCCAAGAGCCTCCAGGTAATTCTTCATTTCATCACGATCTAAATCACCAATATTTTCTTTAGTGAGGGTAAGGGCTTCCTCACGAAGTTCTGCAACTATAGGCATTGTAGTGGTAGGGTTATTCTTTCTTCTTGTAGATATCTTCCTTTATACTCACTGCGCCATGTGTTAACTTAATTCAGGAGCCAAATAAATATCGATGATAACAAATCAACTATTTATTCCTGAATGGATTTATTTATAATACGAAGTGTTACCTTCACGGCTGACAAATAACGACTCCCCATATAAGAAAAGGCGGGAGGCGAAAACCATTACAGTAGACAGATTTAAACAACATAACAGTGGTAATTATTATATGTAAACAACTGGTCGTTTGACCATACAACTGTTGAACAACAATCATAACAAGATGTAGATAGAACTCTAGTATACTTCAGGCACCAAGGGGGCACAGCTAAATATGGGAGGGCACTAGGCTATCGGAGCGAGCCCATATATGCCGAAGGATTTTTAAACCATATGAGAAAGGTATTAGGGCATATTCTGAGATCAGCGGTGGATAATTAGTCATTATACAGGTATCTATGATTCTGTTACATTCAGGTACATTATTATCATATGCAATTACAAAATTGGTAGAATTACAGATGTAAAACTGAAAAACATAACGCGAGCTATGCAAAACGCATTAATTCTTGTGCGTATAGAAATTGAAACAGACTACTGCGACACGACTCACTATTACAATATTCTCCTATTCCTGTGATTTTCTGTAAACCTATCTATAAAACTCCTCTAAATCTAGTCTTTTAACTTTCATACTTTCAGTTGAAAACAGAGCAAGATTTTTTAATCTACTATGGTCCATTGCAATGATGGGAGTAGTCTTAATAAATTTCAGAAAAGAGAAGCCTCTCATATGTATTAAAAATTTTCAGTAATTCTAATAATGATTTGGGCCTTCCAGTGTCCCTCACGCTTTTGTAACGTCATTTTAGCATGCATTTTGCAGAGAACAGCTTATGTTTGAGATCATCAGTGTGAGCATAATAGACATGAATAAGCCAACACAATTTCTCGAAAGATAAGAATTCCGTATTTTGTGAGTTAGGTGGCTGTAATGTTTTTCACTTCGTACAACATATGAGGTACAATAGGGTAGAAAAGTGCTGAATCCTTAACAATGAAGTCAAATAGTGTGCTTCCTGACTGTTTTCCAATAGAAGAACCAACAACAAACTCATGCAATTTTGTAGAAATCCTACGTTTCCTTGATGGTCTACACTCTGAAGCATCAAAACAGAGCTGTTGAACTCTTCCCACCTGGTCCCACAAAGCATCAAAACAAGATGGATCAGAACGCATATCTTCAAGCTGAACTGTTACAGTTTCAATTGATTATACAGCTTTTGCCAAGTTAAGGTTAGTTGACTGTAGTGAATCTAATAAAAAATTAACATATTTGTGAAAGAGTAAACACACTGAAATTAGCTCAACACAATTCTTAATCGAATGTGATTAAGATGAAACGGGGAAATAATTATGTTGATAATGGTACAAAGGATAAATGTAGCGAAATTCAGCATACGCATATCTTGGCACAAAATTCCGGATTGATTGATTAGCCTGAATTCATTTTAGCATCGCAGCAAAACTTGGGAATCTGTAATATGTGAGAATCGTCCATGTAATATTCATATGTAAATATGCATACATAAATACGCATACATATATACATATACAGTAAATAAACACATCAGAAACGTGTAGCCTTACTAATGGCTTAGAACATAAGCTAGTTACAACCCAAAGAGCTATGGAAAAAAGGATGATGGGAATAACATTAACACTAGGAGACAGGAGAAATGGCAACATGGGTACGTGACCAAACTAAATTAAAGGCTATTCTAACAACATATAAGAAAAAGAAATGGACATGGTCCGGATATATAATGAGACTGGCATATAATAGATGGACATTGAAAATAACAGAATGGGTAGGAACTAAAAAAATTTCTGGTATAAACTGGCATAGTAGTCCATGGGAAATAGGCCAAAAAAGGTTATTTAGTCAAACAAATTGCAATATTTTGTTTTATTGCATGAACATATTATATGGACTCTTAGGAACACCATATCCAAAATGGGACAAATTCGGCCATTTTGAAGTTGTGAAAATCACACTTTTAACGTTTTCGGAGGGTACATTTTTCCATATTTTCACGTTTTTCTCCAAAACGGTTTATCGTACGGGTAAGATGTATTGGTACAAAAACGATAGAAAATTAAATTCTACACATGTTTGTCTCCATAGGTATTTACCCTAAAATGGAAAGTTTTTGCGCAAACAAGCCCGGAATTGGAATACACACATTTTGGAGAAACTGAAAAAATCGACTTTGTACTCACATTTACCTAAATATATCCTTAACTACTAACTTTACGGTAAAATACCATAGAATTGTTCCTTTAGAGTGAAGATTTTTCTTTATTTTGACGTATTTACTTTCCATTATATCTTGATATTTTTGCAAAAGAAACACACACACAAAAATAGACATAATTTTAATTCATGGAAAACAGATGAAAATAGAAAGTTCAGTAAAACAAATTGCAATAGTTTATTCTATCCACGAATGTGTCATTTGGACTCTTTGGAATACCACAGTAGATAATATGACATATTCGGCCATTTTGAGTTTGCGTAATTCCGTATTAAAAATGGCGGCCGTTCTCATTGTGTGAATGGAAGTATCCTCTAAAATTTCCACTTTTAAATATATATATATATATATATATATATATATATATATATATATATATATATATATATATATATATATATTACTCAAAAAAGCATGGTCTCCAGGAATTTACTACAGACATCAGTTTTCACCCGTGACCTCTGTGGGCCCCTGGTTGAAATGAAGGCTGCACTTAATATTTCAAGAAGAAAATTACCTTTGCAATTTTCTTGGGTTTTACAATGGTTGTAATATATGCAAGATTAACTAAAATGAAAAACGATCAAATTATTGATTAGCTCTTGACGGTGTTTGAAAATAACAGAAATAAAAAAATACAATCATTGTTGCTCAAAATATATGCACAAACTAAATTAATCATGTTAAGTGTCTTCGTCTATTAATATGTTAACACAAGTGCTAGTTTGACACTCCTCACAAAAATCTGTACAATATAACCTGTGTTTTTTGCATGAGCAGTGCTGAGTGTCACAAAAGCCTTTGCATTTGCATCTGATTACTCTCAGCAAGGCATCAGGCGCAGGGCTGTTGTCCATCGTGCAAGGAATTAAGTTTCTTCCATTTCTCTTCCAGCCCCAATCGTCAGGTTTAATATCACTGTTACCTAGCCAGAATTGTGTTTGATAATAAACCCGGAAAGAGTGATATTTTGCTGCATCACTAGTAGGTGGCAGGTCTTTCACATCGACACTTCTCAAGCTCTTGATGACTTTGCCCTGAAACTTTTTCTTTCTCAGGTCATCAAGAGTTGCACAATCACTGCTAGAGCTGTACATCTGAATAATTGTTCGTTCTCCTGCTATTTTTATTTCCTCGTGAGTTGAGCTGGGAGACAAGAATGGCACAGCACACTCGCAGAGAACACTTTGTTTTTTCAGTACAGCACCCTTTCCTATTTTGTTTAACCTTGACGTGGTGTCACATCCACACAGAGCATGCATAAATGGCAAACACCTGCAGCATTCTTCACCGAGTCGTGCACTAATTTCTCCGATGTTCCAAATGGGATGCTTCATATTGGATTTTTGTGATACCATGAACAGGGGCTGACTGGTAGACTTCATGTGATGACAGAGAAGCACCAAAATGTCAGTATCCTCTGCTATAACGTATGTTACCTTGCTAACTGCCATGTTAACTGCCTCTGGCACTATTAGAAAATCTGCATCTCCCTCTGCATGCTTTGTAGATACACCATGCTCCTTCAGAGTTTCAGAGAGAAAGTTGATAAATCTCTGTTTGTTTTTATGGTTTGCTAGAAATGCCTCCTTAGTTCCAAAGGTAAAGACTTTAGTGCGTGTCAAGTGAACATCTGGGGCAACATTTAAGCCCCTAGCACGCTTTTGATGAGTCACATATTTTGACGATGCAGTATTGCTATATCCATCGAGGACAACAATAGGATAGCTATTTCTCTTGACAAGAACAACATATTTGGATGCAATATCTTCATATGTTTCTCCTGCAGTCCATTTGATGCGTTGAAGCAAGGATCCACCATCAAAAACAGAACATTCAGCATCAGGGATTGACTCAGCATGACTCATAGTGGATTTTGATATGGCATCTGCAAGCTGAGATTTGGTGGCACTTCGAGGAAGTTCATTGCTTGTGAACAGTGATGGTGGGTATACAGAGAGCTCAAACCTCATGATTTCACTTAAGCTGATTTCAGCATTACTGGCTATCACAAGTAACTGCTGAAATAGAGCTTGAGGGTCTACCTGCACTTCAACTCCATCTGTTACTATCTTCTGACCCATTGTCTTGATTTGGTGTTTCTTTCTGAAGATATAGTTTGCTGCATTTTGGTCTTCCATCATTTTTATTATATTGTTCCCAAAATCTTTGGCAAGGTGAGCATTTGACTGTGGTGCGGATAATCCTGAAATAATGTTGTACAAATACTCATTTTCTGTGAAAGGACTATGTTGTTCTAGGTACTGGAAAATCTTTGAAGTATCCTCCTGATCTCTCATCCTTCTGGATTCAGTCAAGTCTTTGTTTCTTTCAGTGCCAGTCTTCTCCTGGACACTCTTTACTTCATCACTTATCTGAGCAAAGACTGGCATGGCTTGTAACCATTTTGTTCGTTGAATTTCATCCATACCTCGTTCATGTGTTAAGCCTCCTGTTGACTTTATGGATTTCATTAACACCTGCTCAATAACAAGATCTGGTGCTAACCCAGCCCAGTATCTGTCTGATCTCCAATGAAGAACAAACCAGACTCATTAAGTTGGTCTTATAGTTTCTCATTCGTTTTCTGTAGGTCCACCATGTCCTGGAGGAATAGATGTGCTGATTTTGTGTAGTTATTGTGTCCAGAGGCAGCAATAAATGGAAGCATTCTTTGTAGTGCCCTGAAGTACAATGTTGGCTGGCTGGTTCTATGACCTCTGAGTGCAGATCACAGGATATCCATCATCTCCATGTACTGAACCCATAATTTTCCATTTGGGCTCTGTTGTAGCTGATCCTGAATATCTCTGAGGCTCTCTTCAACTGCCAATATGTCCTAGTCTTCAGTTTCCACTTATGTTTCTGTTGATCGAAGAACTTTGTCAAACTTCTGTACTGCTCCATCTATTGAATTCTGAGTGGTCTCATGATCTGATGCTTTCTTGACCACTGATACATTCAAAGCAGCATCAACTAAGAAGTGGCCACGTACTGCTCGCTCATATGCCTTTCCAGTCAGTATATGGTTGACAGTGTTGGGCCTATACACAAGGTCCAGTAGTGTTCTCAGTCCACTATCTTTCATGATGTGACCCATAGTGTCCAGGAAGCTCATTAAGGTATGGAATGGCCCTAGGATGAGAACAATATGTTTGAATTGGTTTTCATGGCTGATGATATGCCTTGCCTTGAGCCACAAGGGTTGATCAAATGTGATGACAGGCGATATGTTGTATTTCATGTACTCGTCATTTACAAACATCAGGGTAGTAAAGATACAGCTTAAATTGTTTGAATCCAAGTTAACCATTGGTAAGAAGTGGAAGGATGCTTTTCCTAATTGGCTACCTCGGGTAATGGTCTGCATAAAGCCGGACCATCCTGGCCTGTTGCATTTATAAGGAAATGAAATCTTCCAAAGGGTATCAAGATGTTCTCTGATGTCACCATGGACAATGGACGATACTGTTTTGTAGTTCAACATGTCTCCCACTTTTCCAAGTTTTCTATACCTTTTTAATGCAATACTTTTTTGGCTTGGTCTTAAAATATTCTGAATTCCGAATGACTGTTTGAGATGTGGCTACTGGTGGTGTGACTTCACACATCAGACCCATGCCATGATAAGTGTCCTTTCCAGTAATTGTTACTGTATTGTGGTCAACATTATCCGCAGTGAAGTGGCAGTAGCTTGCTTCGTGCTAAAAGAATATTCTGTTATCGGCAATGCAGGCATTAAGAAGTGGAAATTTAAGATACGTCAGTTCAAACAGTGAGAACAGTCGCCATTTTGAATATGGAATTACTCAAATTCAAAATGGCCGAATTTGTCATATTATTTACTGTGGTGTTCCAAAGAGTCCAAATGACACATTCGTGCATAGAATAAACTATTGCAATTTGTTTTACTGAACCTTCTATTTTCATCTGTTTTGCATGAATTAAAATTGTGTCTATTTGTGTGTGTATGTTTCTTTTGCAAAATATAAAGATATAATGGAAAGTAAATACGCCAAAATAAAGAAAAATCTTCACTCTAAAGGAGCAATTCTATGGCATTTTACCGTAAAGTTAGTAATTAAGGAGATATTCAGGTAAATGTGAGTATAAAGTCGATTTTTTCAGTTTCTCCAAAATGTGTGGGGTTATAGCTTAGCAAGTAATGATAATAATCATTATTATTCATTACTTTTGTTATACATTCTACAAAGATTAGTTGAATCTTCACACGTCAGTCATCAATAACAACTTATTTACTATTGTTCTAAAAAGCTAATTTCTTTCTTTACAGTCAATCAATTCGTTACTTCAATCATAAAAAAAAAATTATGATATTTTCTTTTATATGATTATTTACACGGGAAATTGTTCTTATTAAATGTGTATATGAATACTGCAATATATAATAACCTCGTTCCGGTATCATCACTGCCCCCCCCCCACCCCTACCCCAGCCATCATTTTCATTCAATCTAATTCTTTTTATTATAAACATCAATACGTAAGGCCATCCTACCTTCGTTAAAGATCAATATAATTCTTTTAATTATTCAAGTTGACAATTACATTACGACCTCATAAGTAAGATTCTATATTGCATATTTCCATTGAAAAAAGAAAAAATGGTTGATTTCGGGAATATCTTTATTTAGGTTCAAACAGACACTCCTATTGGTTCATACTTATTTTTAAGGCTATTTGTTATAATGCTTAACTCTTCATTGTAGTGTGAGTGCTAATATATATACATATATATATATATATATATATATATATATATATATATATATGTATATATATATATATATATATACATATATATATATATATATATATATATATATATATATATATAAATATATTGTAAAGTGATTCACTTGTTAAACAAAAACTGCAAGCTTGGATGTTATTAACAATTAGGTCATTCACTTTACAATATATATATATATATATATATATATATATATATATATATATATATATATATATACATATATATATATATATATATACATATATATATATATATATATATATATATATATATATATAAATATATATATATATATATATATATATATATATATATATACTGTATATATATATATATATACATATATATTTATATATTTATATATATACATATATATATATATATATATATATATATATATATATTATATATATATATATTTGCATTAACTTAATTTTTCAAAAACTACAAACTATGGCTATAATCTTACGATAAACGTTTATTATGATAAACAATTTATTTCTTACAAAAGATATATTTGCTATGGTATTTTCTTTATTCGTCTAATAAAACATTAAAAAACTTTTTATTCATTCTAGTTTATGAATTATGATGAAAAAGTTTTCATTCTAACCTATATTCAAATCGTAAAATTATCATCACTAATACAGCATTGTGATTTCACCGCTAATCAAAATTTAGTTTTTAAAAATGCAATGCGTTTTGTTATGCTTTTAAAATTGTTCTCAAATAATTTTTAAATTAGGCTTGAATGTTAATAATTGAATATTAATGGTAAAAGTTTTTTTTCGGTATAATTATATTCCAGCTCAAGATGACGTCATATGCAATAAAGACTTCCCTGCACTTTTCCTCTTCAAGTATTGCATATTTTTTCAGACACTAATACAATACCTTATTTTTTGCAGGCACTGTATCATAAAATACACTTTTTTGCAGGTCCTGTATCATACAATACACTTTTTTGCAGGCACTGTATCATGCAATACCCTTTTTTTTGCTGAAACTGTATCATACAATACCCTTTTTTTTGCTGAAACTGTATCATACAATACCCACTTTTTTCCAGACACTGTATCGTACAATACCCTCTTTTTTTTGCAGACACTGTATCATACAATACCCTCTCTTTTGCAGACAATGTATCAAACAATACACTCCTCTTTTACAGTCACTGTTTCATAAAATACCCTCTTTTTTGCAGTCACTGTATCATGCAATGCCCTCTTTTTTACAGATACTGTATCATACAATACCCTCCTTTTTGCTGAGACTGTATCATACAATACCCTCTCTTTTGCAGACACTGCATCAAACAATACACTCCTCTTTTAAAGTCACTGTATCATACAATATCCTCTTTTTTGCAGACACTGTATCATAAAATACCCTCTTTTTTGCTGAAACTGTATAATACAATACCCTCTTTTTTGCTGAAACTGTATCATACAATACCCTCTTTTTTACAGACACGATCATACAATACCCTCTTTTTTGCAGACACTCTATCATAAAATACCCTCTTTTTGCTGAAACTGTATCATACAATACTCTCTTTTTTGCTGAAACTGTATCATACAACACCTTCTTTTTCGCTGACACTGCTTCATATAATACCCTCTTTTTTGCAGACACTGTATCATACAATACCCTCTTTTTTATAGACACGATCATACAATACCCTCTTTTTTGCAGACACTGTATCATAAAATACCCTCTTTTTTGCTGAAACTGTATCATACAATACTCTCTTTTTTGCTGAAACTGTATCATACAACACCCTCTTTTTTTGCTGAAACTGTATCATACAACACCTTCTTTTTCGCTGACATTCTTTCATACAATACCCTCTCTTTGCAGACACTGTATTATACAATACAATTTTTGCAGACACTATCATACAATACCCTTTTTTTGGCAAGCACTGTATCATAAGATATCCTCTTTTTTGCAGACACTATATCCTACACTACCCTCTTTTTTGCAGACACCATCATACAATAGCCTCTTTTTTGCAGGCACTGTATCATAAAATACCCTCTTTTTTGCAGACATTGTATCATAAAATACCCTCTTTTTTGCAGACACTATCATACAATACCCTCTTTTTTACAGTCATTGTATCATAAAATACCTTCTTTTCTGCAGACATTGTATCATAAAATACCCTCTTTTTTGCAGACACTATCATACAATACCCTCTTTTTTACAGTCATTGTATCATAAAATACCCTCTTTTTTACAGTCATTGTATCATAAAATACCCTCTTTTCTGCAGTCATAGTATCATAAAATACCCTCTTTTCTGCAGACATTGTATCATAAAATACCCTCTTTTTTGCAGACACTATATCATACAATACCCTCTATTTTGCAGACACTATCATGCAATACCCTCTTTTTTACAGTCATTGTATCATAAAATACCCTCTTTTCTGCAGACATTGTATCATAAAATACCCTCTTTCTTGCAGTCATTGTATCATAAAATACCCTCTTTTCTGCAGACATTGTATCATACAATACCCTCTTTTTTGCAGACACTATCATACAATACCCTCTTTTTTACAGTCATTGTATCATAAAATACCCTCTTTTCTGCAGACATTGTATCATAAAATACCCTCTTTTTTGCAGAAACTATCATACAATACCCTCTTTTTTACAGTCATTGTATCATAAAATACCCTCTTTTCTGCAGACATTGTATCATAAAATACCCTCTTTTCTGCAGACATTGTATCATAAAATACCCTCTTTTTTGCAGACACTATATCATACAATACCCTCTTTTTTGCAGACACTATCATGCAATACCCTCTTTTTTACAGTCATTGTATCATAAAATACCCTCTTTTCTGCTGACATTGTATCATAAAATACCCTCTTTCTTGCAGTCATTGTATCATAAAATACCCCCTTTCTTGCAGTCATTGTATCACAAAATACCCTCTTTCTTGCAGTCATTGTATAAAAAATACCCTCTTTTTTTGAAGTCATTGTATCATAAAATACCCTCTTTTTTGCAGTAATTGTATAAAAAATACCCTCTTTTTTGCAGTCATTGTATCAGAAAATACCCTCTTTTTTGCAGTCATTGTATCATAAAATACCCTCTTTTTTGTAGTCATTGTATCATGAAATACCCTCTTTTTTACAGTCTCTGTATCATAAAATACCCTCTTTTCTGCAGACAATGTATCATAAAATACCATATTTCTTGCAGTCATTGTATCATAAAATAACCTCTTTTTTGCAGTCATTGTATCATAAAATACCCTCTTTCTTGCAGTAATTGTATCGTAAAATACCCTCTTTTTTACAGTCATTTTATCATAAAATACCCTCTTTTTTGCAGACATTGTATCATAAAATACCCTCTTTCATGCAGTCATTGTATCATAAAATACCCTCTTTTTTGCAGTCATTGTATAATACAATACCCTCCTCTTCATTTCAACTCGCTTTAGTAGAGTAACCCCATTCAATACAATAACCTCTACATTCGCTGCATATTAACAATATATTCACAACAAAGTGTCCTTTGTATTTACAATACAATATAATGCAATAATTGAATATCTATTACAATGCCTTAAATATTAACGCAATACATTACCTTCATTCTATATATTCATTCCAGGAAAAATAATTTGGAATAAAATGGATGTGAAAATAGATTCACAAGACAGTAAGATGAGGTTAGGGATATACCTTAATGGGAATCACTGAGAGAGAGAGAGAGAGAGAGAGAGAGAGAGAGAGGATTATTATGCAAATGTAGGTTACAAGTATCACAATGTCAAAGGTCAAGGAGCCTAAAGCGAGAGAGAGAGAGAGAGAGAGAGAGAGAGAGAGAGAGAGAGAGGGCAATTGTTTGATTAAAGTTCTTTACGATACGGATGGACATAGTAACCTTAACATATACACGTTATATATACAGTACATACATATCTAAAGGGGAATGAAGAGAAGACAATGGATTGACGAGCTATAAAAGAAAAATGCATAAAAAGACCATAAACAAACGCGAGTGGACGGGCATGTCTGAGGTTTTATTTCTGCAGAAGATTGTCTACGGATAATGATTATAATATTTATATATATATACACACATAGAAAGAGAGAGAGAGAGAGAGAGAGAGAGAGAGAGAGAGAGAGAGAGAGAGAGAGAGAGAGATTACTTGTTACATATAGAATGAACAATGGCCGAGCAAAAACAAGTATAATTGAGAGAGAGAGAGAGAGAGAGAGAGAGAGAGAGAGAGAGAGAGAGAGAGAGAGAGAGAGAGAGAGAGAGAGAGAGAGAGACTGGTTTTTATATAAAGAAAAGTAGGTAACTTTTCACCAATCTATGAGCAAAGGCAAGAAATATTAATTAAAAGAGAGAGAGAGAGAGAGAGAGAGAGAGAGAGAGAGAGAGAGAGAGAGAGAGAGAGAGAGAGAGATACTGCTTTTAACATATGGAATGAATAATGAACGTATAAAAACAAGAACAATTGAGAGAGAGAGAGAGAGAGAGAGAGAGAGAGAGAGAGAGAGAGAGAGAGAGAGAGAGAGAGAGAGAGAGAAGCAGACGGCTCCGAAAGACTTTGAAGACGTGAAGTTTCTTTCGGGAACTCGGAGAGCAGGTTTCAACCCGTTTTAAAGGTCTACATGTCTTCTCTTTCTCTCTCTCTCTCTCTCTCTCTCTCTCTCTCTCTCTCTCTCTCTCTCTCTCTCTCTCTCTCTCTCTCTCTCTCTTGTATTTTTTAAATAGAAAAAAATATAAATTTTTGCAAGAAAACTAATGAAGAGATGCTAAAGACATTTGACTCTTCAACATGTCTTCAAAACCCTGCTCCCAGACTCAGAAAGAGGCTTCATGTCTTCAAAATCTTTCGGAGCCGTCTCCTTGTCATCTATCGATTTTTTCAAAATATAGCTAATACGAGATGAAGAAGTCGGTATATACTTTGAGAATGCATCCTACATTGTCAAAAGTGCTTACAACCAGCTTTGGAATGTTTTTGTTAACCGTCGGAGCCCTTTTCGGAGGACTCAACTTGACTCACGGAGAGAGAGTTCTTCAGGAACGAAGCTCTCTTTGTGAGGATTATCTGTTATATCTCAACGGGAAGTTGAACACTTTCCAAAAATCTTGGACCTTCAGGCTGTTCTCGTGGCTTCTACCAGAGGTGCCGCGCTTGCAGAACTGCTTTGGAGGAGGAGTTGGAACTAATGGCTCGCAGACTTCACTTCTACGAAGAGCGATAAACTTCTTCCCATTTGTTGGAAGGATGTGGAACGCCTTTGAAGATGCTCAACAATGCGAAATGACTGCAACTGGAATGAAGACTCAAATCGACCAATTCAACGAAAACCTGAAATCCTATTGGATACCCCCAAGACTGCTTCCGGATTTGAATACAGAAAAACCTTTCTGTACACTCGAAAATGGAGCGGTTAGTAACCTCATGTTGGCAGGTGCTGCAGGTTGTCTTTTCCTTGGAGGAGCAATCATTGCGATGAGTGTTATGTCTTCTAAGAAAGAGGAAAAAAGAGCAAATGCCCAACAGGAGGAAGCTAGCGATATTGAAGAAACCGGTGACGCTTATGGATCAGAGGAGAAGACAGAAGAAAAAACTGACTCTTTGGAGATCGAATTGGAAGACACGTCAAGTGAAGAAGAAATTTTCGAAATTTCTGGAGAAACAGAAAATGGTGAAGAATTGCAAGGAAATTATCAAGTAGGAATTAGGGAAGCAGCGGAGGATAATGAACCAGAAGAAGAATATGAAATTGTGGAAATCGTAATTGAAGAATCTTCAGAAAAGGAGGAAATTTCGGATTCTTCCGAGAGCGTAAAGGAGGAAGACATTTTGGGCTCATCCGTTCAAAACCAATTTAGTTTCTTGCCTGACGAAATGGGAGAGTCAGTGGAAGAGGATGAAGATTCAGACGAAAGGGAGGAATCTGAACCAAATACTTTAGATTCAGAAAAGGAGGAAGAATCAGTTCAAAATACTGAAGATTCGGAAAAGGAGGAAGAATCAGTACAAAATATTGAAGATTCGGAAGAGGAGAAAAATTTGGATTCTTCTGAACGCGAAATGGAGGAAGAATTTTCGGGTATTTCCGTACAAAACCGATTTAGTTTCTTGCCTGACGAAATGGAAGAATCAGAGGAAGAGGATGAAGAATCAGAGGTAGAGGAAGAAGAATCAGAGGAGGAGGAAGAATCAGAACAAATTACTGAAGATTCAGATGATGAGGAAGAATTGGTACAAAATATTGAAGAGGAGGAAGAGGAGGAAAATTCGGATTCTTCTGATAGTGAAATAGAGGAAGAATTTTCAGGTATTTCCGTACAAAACCGATTTAGTTTCTTGCCTGACGAAATGGAAGAATCAGAAGAGGATGAAGAATCAGAGGTAGAGGAAGAAGAATCAGAGGAAGAATCAGAACAAATTACTGAAGATTCAGATGATGAGGAAGAATTAATACAAAATACTGAAGACTCAGAGGAGGAGGAAAATTCAGATTCTTCTGAGAGAGAAATGGAGGAAGAATTTTCAGGTATTTCCGTACAAAACCGATTTAGTTTCTTGCCTGACGAAATGGAAGAATCAGAAGAGGATGAAGAATCAGAGGTAGAGGAAGAAGAATCAGAGGAAGAAGAATCAGAGGAAGAGGAAGAATCAGAACAAATTACAGAAGATTCAGATGATGAGGAAGAATCGGAACAAAATACGGAAGATTCAGAAGAGGAGGAAGAATCAGAACAAAATACTGAAGTTTCAGTAAGTGATGAAGAATCAGAGGAAGAGGAATCAGAAGAAGAGGAAGAAGAGGAAGAATCAGAGGAAGACGAAGAGTCAGAGGAAGAAGACTTAGACGAAGAAGAAGAATCGGAGGATGAGGAAGAATCCGAGGTAGAGGATGAAGATTCAGACGATAAGGAAGAATCGGAACAAAATACTGAAGATTCAGAAGTGGATGAAGATACAGAAAAAGAGGATGAAAAAACCGAAGGCGGCCCCTGCAAAGGCAAAGGTCATCATCTGCCAAAACAAGAGCATGCTAAAGGAATGCCCCGCAGAGGATTCCAGGGTCGTCAAAAGCCTAAAAGACAAAATCCAGGACCAAAAAAGACCGGCAAGAAGGACACAAAGGCCAAGAACCGAAAGAAGCAACATGTTGAAAAACAGCCCAAGATGCACATTCCCAGGAATCAGTTCCAGAGGAACAGAAGGATGGTGTAAATCTGACGCGTCTTGCTTGGAGGATGCTTGGACCAGCTTACAAGGCTGGCTTTGCAGAAAGGAATAGCTGAGCTGCTTCTAGTATGCTATGTTCCCTGGTGGGGTCGTACAGGGGCTTCGTCAGGTGAACAAAAGGTCGGATATCTAGGTCTATTCTTACGGATACTAACCTTCGGGTGGTTCTGGGGGAATAACCTAGAAGACCGGCTATGCAGAGGGAAAACGCTCGGCTTTTTCTACTATGCAGTCAAGTCCTTATAGGATGGCCAAAGAGAGTTCCTCTACTAAAAAAAAAAAAAAAAAATGAAAATAAAAAAGACGAAATCCAAAAAAATTGTAAAAGCTAAAAAATCTAAAAATAAATGATAAAAAAAATGATTAAAAATGGTATAAATATCCAAAAAAAAATACTTTAAAAATTTAAAAAATACAAAAAAATACAATAAATTAAAAAATCCAGAAAAAAACTAGAAAAAAATTAAAAGGTAAAAAAAATCCCCCCCCCAAATAAAAAAAACAGAAAAGCAGAAAAAATATAAAAAGAAAGAAAGTAGGGGAAGAGGGTCGTGGGAACCAAACCTGCAAAAATGAGATGGCCAAACCCACCTGATGAGCCCTTTGGTAAGGGCGAAACCCTTAGGTCTTTCACAGTAGTAGTAGTAGTAGTAGTAGTAACAACATTATATATATATATATATATATATATATATATATATATATATATATATATATACATATATGATAAATTTTGCAGATTTAGACATGATTTTCATATTCAAATAAGCCATATATTTTTATACATCAATGTCTGGATTCTCTTAACGACCTCGGGATCAGAGCCCCAGGCGAAATCACACAAAGACAAGAGCTTGTGACCAGCCGGGTAAGTTACTGTTTATACGAGCTTCCCAGACAAGGATTCGACTCCCGGCCGGTCACAAGCTCTTGTCTATGCGTGATTTCGCCTGGGGCTCTGATCCCGAGGTCGTTAAGAGAATACAGATATTATTGTATCAAGAATATGTGGCTTATTTGAATATATATATATATATATATATATATATATATGTATATATATAAATATATATATATATATATATATATATATATATATATATATATATATATATATGTCATGTCAAGGGCCTTAATATTTCAGATAGGTTTACTGAGGGGAATACATTTATCACTACTCTTCCCAAAATTATCGGGGCCAACTGTCTCCCTCTTCAGGTGAGTCGACATACCTGAAGAGGGAGGCAATTGCTCCCCCCCCCCCAACCCTTCTGAAGAATGATAGATAAATACATTTGGTACTTTCCTGTTATTGCCCCACCACTAATTTCGTGATATTAACATTATTATTTTTTCCACATTTTTTAAATTTCATTTCTGAACAGTTTTTCTATTTTTCTTTTTCAGATAAAACAAGCCCACAAATGGATAATTTAAAGACACTCATTCGAAAACTTGACAACGAAGAGAAATGCATAAAATGGTTAAAAGAGGTTGGAATCATGCATTGTTATTATTATTATTATTACTAGCCGAGCTACAACCCTAGTTGGTAAAGCAAGATGCTATGAGCCCAAGGGCTCCAACAGTGAAAATGTGCAAATGGGCACTCAATGAATCTAGGAGGAAACGTGAATGGGTGGCGTTGTTCTAAAAGGGACTGTAGAAGAAAAAGGAGTACGAACGAATATTTGGCTTGTTATATCAAGGCTGCCTTTTGAGGATATAACTCTTCGTTTATTCATGGGCGTATGAGCTGACTTCAATAAAATAATGCGAGAGAGAACTTGGAATAAATAAAAACACAACGGTTGACTGGAACAATTACATGCGAGAGGTATGTCTTTGGAAGCTTCTTAGATATCCTGATGTAATTGGAGGACCAGGTATGAGCTAATGATGGGGGGTTTCGGGGAGACTATAGGTCTACTTGTTGAGTCACCAACAGCCAATGTCTCGCCACCCTTGGCTCTAGCTTTGGTGGAGAGGCGGCTTGGGCGCTGATCAAATCTCTATATGGTCAGTCTCAGGGGCACTGTCACTGTCCATTGCCTCTGCCATTCATGAGTGACCTTTAAACCTTTGAATTTAATTACGAGTTCTCTTGTTTGAGAGTACACTTGGGCACACTATTATATCTTATTTCTCTTCCTCTTGTTTTGTTAAAGTTTTTATAGTTTATATAGAAAATAGTTATCTTAGTGATGTTACTGTTCTTAAGATATTTTATTTTTCCTAGTTTCCTTTCATCACTGGGAAATTTTCCCTGTTGGGGCCCGTGGGGTTATAGCATCCTGCTTTTCTAACTACGGTTGTAGCTTAGCAAGTAGTAATAATAATAATAAAAATAATAATAATAATAATAATAACAATAATAAAAATAATAATTATCATCATTATTATTTTAATGATGTTACTGTTCTTAAAATATGTTATTTTTCCTTGTTTCCTTTCCTCACTGGGCTATTTTCAATGTTCGAGCCCCTGGGCTTATAGCATTCTGGTTTTCCAACTAGGGTTGTAGCTTAGCAAGTAATAATAATAATAATAATAATAATAATAATAATAATAATAATAATATATGAAGCGACACTAGGATTACTGAGACATCACGAGAGAGAGAACATTCCTCCTGTATTAATTGAATCCTACAGAGCCATGAGAAAGGTGTTACACTATTGCTTCAGAAGGAAATTCTCTTAACGCACAAATAAATGAAAAGAACTGACAGCTTCAGAGACGCAGAGCCCTTTTGTCTCTGACACAGAGGCTGCTTGAAGTGGAATTCACTTCGCAAAGAAATATATTGAATTCTATAAATTCTAGATCTATGATTAGCAAACTTTAGAAGTTGGTTTTCTATGTGGGATGCGAGAGAAGAAATGTAAAATGAAATGAAGGGAGACCATAGTTAACAATGGAAAAAAACGTTGTATAGACACATACAGATATATATATATATATATATATATATATACTGTATATATATATGTGTGTGTGTGTGTGTGTGTGTCTGTGCGCGTGTATATGTATGCATGCACATGAAAGTGTGTACATATATATAATATATATACAGTATATATATATATATATATATATATATATATATATACATACTTTATATATGTATGTATATAAATATATATTCTATAATATATATAAATTATATATATATATATATATATATATATATATATCACAGTAACTCATCAGCCCCATGTTGTGAGATTACACGTCTCCACAAAAAGATATGACAAAAAATTTAACTACTTTGAAAATAAAAAACGAAATTACTTAAATGATGATTATATATATATATATATATATATATATATATATATATATATATATATATATATATATATATATAGAGAGAGAGAGAGAGAGAGAGAGAGAGAGAGAGAGAGAGAGAGAGAGAGAGATTTAATATAATCCATCCATGGTCCCTGCCACAAAATAAAAAAAAAGAAAGAAGGTAAAAAGACAAGTCTTCACCGTACCCCACAATTACATGCAAAACACGAAACCAAAAGCCCCAAAAACTCTCGAATGATCTTTCCTCTCCTTCAAAAGTCCACAACTAGTCCATGGGAAATAGCTTTTTAGGTCAAACAAATTGCAATATTTTGTTTTATTGCATGAACATGTTATATGGACTCTTAGAAACACCATATCCAAAATGGGACAAATTCGGCCATTTTGAAGTTGTGAAAATCACACTTTAAACGTTTTGGGAGGGTACATTTTTCCGTATTTTCCCGTTTTTCTCGAAAACGGTTCATCGTACGGGTAAGAGGTATTGGTACAAAAAAGATAGAAAATTAAATTCTGCACATGTTTGTCTCCATAGGTATTTACCCTAAAATTGAAAGTTTTTGCGCAAACAAGCCCGGAATTGGCATTCACACATTTTGGAGAAACAAAAAATCGACTTTGTACTCACATTTTCCTAAATATCTCTTAAACTACTAAATTTACGGTAAAATGTCACAGAATTGCTCCTTTAGAGTGAAGATTTTTCTTTATTTTGACGTAATTTCTTTCCATCATATCTTGATATTTTGCAAAAGAAACACACACACACACAAATAGACACAATTTTAATTCATGGAAAACAGATGAAAATAGAAAGTTCAGTAAAACAAATTGCAATAGCTTATTCTATGCACGAATGTATCATTTGGACTCTTTGGAATACCACAGTAAATAACTTGACATATTCGGCCATTTTGAGTTTGCGTAATTCCGTATTAAAAATGGCGGCCGTTCTCATTGTGTGAATGGAAGTATCCTCTAAAATTTCCACTTTTAAATATATATATATATATATATATATATATATATATATATATATATATATATATATATTACTCAAAAAAGCATGGTCTCCAGGAATTTACTGCAGACATCAGTTTTCACCCGTGACCTCTGTGGGCCCCTGGTTGAAATGAAGGCTGCACTTAATATTTCAAGAAGAAAATTACCTTTGCAATTTTCTTGGGTTTTACAATGGTTGTAATATACGCAAGATTAACTAAAATGAAAAACGATCAAATTATTGATTAGCTCTTGACGGTGTTTGAAAATAACAGAAATAAAAAAATACAATCATTGTTGCTCAAAATATATGCACAAACTAAATTAATCATGTTAAGTGTCTTCGTCTATTAATATGTTAACACAAGTGCTAGTTTGACACTCCTCACAAAAATCTGTACAATATAACCTGTGTTTTTTGCATGAGCAGTGCTGAGTGTCACAAAAGCCTTTGCATTTGCATCTGATTACTCTCAGCAAGGCATCAGGCGCAGGGCTGTTGTCCATCGTGCAAGGAATTAAGTTTCTTCCATTTCTCTTCCAGCCCCAATCGTCAGGTTTAATATCACTGTTACCTAGCCAGAATTGTGTTTGATAATAAACCCGGAAAGAGTGATATTTTGCTGCATCACTAGTAGGTGGCAGGTCTTTCACATCGACACTTCTCAAGCTCTTGATGACTTTGCCCTGAAACTTTTTCTTTCTCAGGTCATCAAGAGTTGCACAATCACTGCTAGAGCTGTACATCTGAATAATTGTTCGTTCTCCTGCTATTTTTATTTCCTCGTGAGTTGAGCTGGGAGACAAGAATGGCACAGCACACTCGCAGAGAACACTTTGTTTTTTCAGTACAGCACCCTTTCCTATTTTGTTTAACCTTGACATGGTGTCACATCCACACAGAGCATGCATAAATGGCAAACACCTGCAGCATTCTTCACCGAGTCGTCCACTAATTTCTCCGATGTTCCAAATGGGATGCTTCATATTGGATTTCTGTGATACCATGAACAGGGGCTGACTGGTAGACTTCATGTGATGACAGAGAAGCACCAAAATGTCAGTATCCTCTGCTATAACGTATGTTACCTTGCTAACTGCCATGTTAACTGCCTCTGGCACTATTAGAAAATCTGCATCTCCCTCTGCATGCTTTGTAGATACACCATGTTCCTTCAGAGTTTCACACAGAAAGTTGATAAATCTCTGTTTGTTTTTATGGTTTGCTAGAAATGCCTCCTTAGTTCCAAAGGTAAAGACTTTAGTGCGTGTCAAGTGAACATCTGGGGCAACATTTAAGCCCCTAGCACGCTTTTGATGAGTCACATATTTTGACGATGCAGTATTGCTATATCCATCGAGGACAACAATAGGATAGCTATTTCTCTTGACAAGAACAACATATTTGGATGCAATATCTTCATATGTTTCTCCTGCAGTCCATTTGATGCGTTGAAGCAAGGATCCACCATCAAAAACAGAACATTCAGCATCAGGGATTGACTCAGCTTGACTTATAGTGGATTTTGATATGGCATCTGCAACCTGAGATTTGGTGGCACTTCAAGGAAGTCCATTGCTTGTGAACAGTGATGGTGGATATACAGAGAGCTCAAACCTCATTATTTCACTTAAGCTGATTTCAGCATTACTGGCTATCACAAGTAACCGCTGAAATAGAGATTGAGGATCTACCTGCACTTCAACTCCATCTGTTACTATCTTCTGACTCATTGTCTTGATTTGGTGTTTCTTTCTGAAGATACAGTTTGCTGCATTTTGGTCTTCCATCATTTTGATTATATTGTTCCCAAAATCTTTGGCAAACTGAGCATTTGACTGTGGTGCGGATAATCCTGAAATAATGTTGTACAAATACTCATTTTCTGTGAAAGGACTATTTTGTTCTAGGTACTGGAAAATCTTTGAAGTATCCTCCTGATCTCTTATCCTTCTGGATTCAGTCAAGTCTTTGTTTCTTTCAGTGCCAGTCTTCTCCTGGACACTCTTTACTTCATTACTTATCTGAGCAAAGACTGGCATGGCTTGTAACTATCTTGCTTGTTGAATTTCATCCATACCTCGTCCATGTGTTAAGCCTCCTGTTGACTTTATGGATTTCATTAACACCTGCTCAATAACAAGATCTGGTGCTAACCCAGCCCAGTATCTGTCCGATCTCCTAATGAAGAACAAACCAGACTCAATAAGTTGGTCATAGAGTTTCTCATTCGTTTTCTGTAGGTCCACCATGTCCTGGAGGAATAGATGTGCTGATTTTGTGTAATTTTGTGTCCAGAGGCAGCAAAAGAGGAAGCATTCTTTGTAGTGCCCTGAAGTACAATGTTGTCTGGCTGGTTCTTTGACCTCTGAGTGCAGATCGCAGGATATCCATCATCTCCATGTACTGAACCCATAATTATCCATTTGGGCTCTGTTGTAGCTGATCCTGAATATTTCTGAGCCTCTCTTCAACTGTCAATATGTCCTGGTCTTTAGCTTCCACTTCTGTTTCTATTGATCGAAGAACTTTGTCAAACTTCTGTAATGCTCCATCTATTGAATTCTGAGTGGCCTCATGATCTGATGCTTTCTTGACCACTGATACATTCAAAGCAGCATCAACTAAGAAGTGGCCACGTACTGCTCGCTCATATGCCTTTCCAGCCAGCATATGGTTGACAGTGTTGGGCCCATACACAAGCTCCAGTTGTGTTCTCAGTCGATTATCTTTCATGATGTGACCCATAGTGCCCAGGAAGCTCATTAAGGTATGGAATGGCCCGAGGATGAGAACAATATGTTTGAGTTGGTTTTCATGGCTGATGATATGCCTTGCCTTGAGCCACAAGGGTTGATCAAATGTGATGACAGGCGATATGTTGTATTTCATGCACTCGTCATTTACAAACATCAGGGTAGTAAAGATACAGCTTAAATTGTTTGGATCCAAGTCAACCATTGGTAAGAAGTGGAAGGATGCTTTTCCTAAATGGCTACCTCGGGAAATTTGAAAAGATACTTCAGTTCAAACTGAGAACGGTCGCCATTTTGAATATGGAATTGCTCAAATTCAAAATGGCCGAATTTGTCATATTATTTACTGTGGTGTTCCAAAGAGTCCAAATGACACATTCGTGCATAGAATAAACTATAGCAATTTGTTTTACTGAACCTTCTATTTTCATCTGTTTTCCATGAATTAAAATTGTGTCTATTTTTGCATGTGTGTGATTCTTTTGCAAAAATATCAAGATATAATGAAATGTAAATACGTCAAAATAAAGAAAAATCTTCACTCTAAAGGAACAATTCTATGATATTTTACCGTAAAGTTAGTAGTTAAGGAGATATTTAGGTAAATGTGAGTACAAAGTCGATTTTTTCAGTGTCTCCAAAATGGGTGTATTCCAATTCCGGGCTTGTTTGTGCAAAGACTTTCCATTTTATGGTAAATACCTATGGAGACAAACATGTGTAGAATTTAATTTTCGATCGTTTTTGTACCAATACCTCTTACCCGTACGATGAACTGTTTTGGAGAAAAACGGGAAAATATGGAAAAATGTACCCTCCGAAAACGTTAAAAGTGTGATTTTCACAACTTCAAAATGGCCAAATTTGTCCCATTTTGGATATGGTGTTCCTAAGAGTCCATATAACATGTTCATGCAATAAAACAAAATAGGAAGACCATAAACAAAGGTGAGTGGAAGGGCATGCCTGATGCCTTTGTTCTGTAGTGGACCAATGACGAAGGATGATTATGTTGATACAAACACACACACACATATATATATATATATTATATGTATGAATATATATATATATATATATATATATATATATATATATACAAATATATACATATATATATATATGTATATATATATATATATATATATATATATATATATACATATATATATATATATATATATATATATATATATATATATATATTTATGTATATCATCATCATCATCATCATCTCTTACACCTATAGACGAAAAGGGCCTCGGTTAGATTTCACCAGTCGTCTCTATCTTGAACTTTCAATTCAATATATCTCTATTCACCATCTCCTATTTCAGCTTCATAGTCCTCAGCCAAATAGGTCTGGGTCCTTCAACTCTTCTCGTGCCTTGTGAAGTCCAGCTAAACGTTTGGTAAACTAATCTCTCTTGGGGAGTGCGAAGAGCATGACCAAATCATCAACATCTACCCCTCATCATGATCTCATCCACATATTGCACTCGAGTAATATATCTTATAGTTTAATTTCTAATCTTGTCCTGCCATTTAACTCCCAATATCCTTCTGATGGCTTTGTTCTCAAATCTACTAAATCTATTGGAGAATGTTTCATTGTCATATCAGAACTTATGTCTGTACAGTAACACAGATCTCACAAAACTGACGTATAGTCGGATTTTTACATGAAATATCAGGCGATTTAATTTCCAAATTTTACTCAGTCTAGCCATTGTCTGATTTTTCAATCTTTCACTAAACTCTAATTCTAAAGACCCTGTATTGAAGATCATAGTTCCTAGATACTTAAATGATTCTACAACATTAATCATTTCTCCTTCCAATGATATTTCATCTTCCGTTGCATACTCCGTTCTGATCATCTCTGTCTCTCTTCTACTGCGTGTGATATTTCATGCATTCTGGTAAGAAACCATTACAAATCTTGTGGTGTTCTGCTAATAAGGACAGCGCCATCAACATACCTTAGGTCTGCTGATTTCTTATCACCAATCCAGTCCAATCCTTCCCCACCATCTCCAACTGTTATATATATATATATATATATATATATATATATATATATATATATATGTATATGTATATGTATATGTATATATATATATATGTATATGTATATATATATATATATATATATATATATATATATATATATATATATATATATATATATAAACATATTCATGTGTCTTTATATAATACCACACACTTACATATGCATTGTATACATGCGGTATACACACATTTATATATATATATATATATATATATATATATATATATATATATATATATGTGTGTGTGTGTGTGTATATATATATACATATATATTTGTGTGTAAATATTTTACACAAAAGCAAATATTCACTAGCATTTCTTCTTCATTCCGGATATAAAAACAATCACGCAAAATGAAATTGAATATCTATCTCTAAAAAGTAAACGTATTGCAATGAGATAAATGCACTAATGATAACACTTTATTACTCTATGAATATTATGCTATCACTTCTCAGAATTTTAAAATCATGCGGCAAATTCCTGCTGGGGAAAACATTTATCATACTTGAACATATTTCGTCAATGGAGATGCCTTAGTGAGACCGTGGCCAGTGGGTGGGCACCTAGGTGGGCACAGGATTCTCATGGGTGGGTACGAGCCCACCCATGCCCACCCTTAGCTACGCCATTGGAAAACAGCATTTCTACGATAAATAGTGTGCTTTCAACGAATTTGGCCTTTATTTCCACTGCAAATAAGCCGCCATACCGATATGGATCCATCCCCTTCCGGACGGACACAGGTGGGAACCTGGGACTTTGGGTGTGCAAAAACAGGAAAAAAATATTATCATTTAACACTTGCGAGATTTGTAAAAGGCCACAGAACCTAATAAACCCACCTAACCTAACCTAGTAGTTTCCAGGTCAAAGACCTAACAAGGAGCAAGCTCCCAGACCCCCTTCCCAGGGCACAAACTAAAAGTAAATCACAAAAAAATCGTTACGTTATGGATAAAGTGAGTCACAAACAAATCCTTAACAGAATCACACTTGGGACATTTTAACCTTTGAGGGGTAACACAATGAGCTTTTAAAAAATTATTCACTACACCAGGAGTAGCGTGATACTCACCATAAAACTTGGATAAAACATAAAAAAACGGATTTTGACATAGGAAAAATCTATTCTTGGGTGAGATAGCCATGTCATCCTTATGGAAGTTCCTCAATGGCAGGTTCTATTTCTGCGGGTGATATACCAGAGAAATTTTACCTTAGAGGTATCACGGAGTTCTAACCTCCGGAGCGAATATCCCGAGAGATGTTGTGTATAAATCATAGGCGTGTTAATAACAAGCAATGGTTATCCTTCCCCGAATAGAGTTAACCTTGTCTCGAAGGATAAGGGATAGGGTATGATACGTGGGCAAGAGAGCCGTTACAACTCCCGATCTCAATGTGCTACAACTAACAGGTTTCCTGTTCAACTATTCCAGGAGTAGCCATTGCATGACGCGAGGTACACACTGAGAATTGGGGGGGGGGAGGAAAAGTAACGGGTGGGCCATCAGGACGACATGGCTATCTCCCCTAAAAATACATTTTTCCTATGTCAAAATCCGTTTTATTGGCTTGAGCCATGACGTCCTATCGAAAGTGTACCAGAGAATTATTATTCTCAGTTGCGGCCCGAAGAGTTTTAGCCCTTTAAACCCCCATATATGAAACCATACTTCCTTTAGCATTGGTAACTATGGTACCAAACTATGAGAGTAAGTGAAATGTTTGTAAAAAGTAGGAGCAAAGGAAATCAATAGCACAGTCCCACTCCTTTTATAGACTGAAGTCTATAAAAGGAGGGTTAAAAATTGAAGTATTCTACTTTTATTATATATAGTAGGTCCAATGAAAGGAAAAGCATACATGTAACAGTGGCAATGCAACATTATATACAGTAAATAAATACAGAAAACCGATGTTTTCCGACCACAAAATTATGTAACAGAGTAGTAAAATAGTAAAACTCATGACATATAAGGAAAATATTACCTTTGACTCTATACAATATTAAATAGTACATTTAAAAGAAGAACACTAATCCCTTTGCAAAATGTAGACTGAGAAGTTCCAACTATACAGTCCATAAAAGTCCCTGCGCAACACTTAAGAAGCTGGTTTAATCACACTACCAGCGGCCACTACGAAGTGTTTAATCCCTTCCAACTGATATAAGTAATGTTTGAAGAACACTCTTGAAGATTTCCATCCTGTTTAAGCCTGTAACCCTGCAAAGGACATAGATTGAAAAAAAATTAAGGAAAAGGCAACTTTTCTAGGTTCATGACCCGAGGAAATACTTTCAGGATCAGCCCTTCTGATGAAATAGGTGAGGATGGTTCTTAGCTGTTTCAGAAAAAAAGATTGGATCCTGTTGTCTCCCCTTTGAAAAGTTGACAGCCTTTAAAGGGCCGGCTCTTGAACAGTTAGGCCTTAAAGCACTCTAAGGGGGACAAAGAAGGGTCCTCCTGCAGTGGAACAACCAGTGTTTTTTGCCAAGAATGTAGGATCTTGGTAAGGATTTACCTCCCCCGATTCCGAAAGGGCCACAATCTCACTGACTCTAACCCCAGAAGCCATAGCAAGCAAAATGATAGACTTTTGAGTAAGATCCCTAAGAGAAGTAGAGGCATTATCTATCTAAGAGGCAAAGTGCAGGACTTAATCCAACGACCATGAAATAGCCTTGGGAGGAGCATTAGGTTTCAGTTTAGTATAAGCCTTCGGGATGTTATTGAACAGCTTGCTATTGAGTTCAATATCAAAAACATAAGAAATTGGTCTAGTTAGTGCCGACTTACATGAGGCAATAGTTGGAAAGGCCACACCTTGATCATGCAATGAGATAAAGAAAGAAATACAGAATTCCGTAGAAATAGAGGAAGGCTGATGGCTTTTTATGAATGCAACCCATTTTTTCCAGGAAGACAAATATTTTCGTTTCCTGGTGTTGGACTTGTACTCTTCTATGAAGTCAATTCTCTCCTTTGCAACTCCAAACTTTGTTTGAGCCGCAAGGGCGAGGAAATCATGTGCTGAAGGGTTTTCACTATCCAAGAAGAAGCAAAGACAGTCTCCTGTTGAACATACTGGGACAGCACTGGAGATGGTTGAGGGACGTGGAGAGGTTTGAGTTCCAGAACTAGAGGACACCAATTGCTCTTGGGCAAGTTGGGAGCCACTAGAGCTGCTGTTCCCTTGAAAGTCCGTAGTTTGCTCTGGGCTTTCATTAGGAGGTTGAATGATGGAAATAGGTAGATGTGAGATCACTGATAACAATCCAGAGACATCGCATCTGATCCTGTTGCTTCCAGATCTAAGTTTGGTGCTACATACAGGGGAAGCTTCTTGTTGAAGCTCATCCCAAAGAGATCGATTTGCAGTTTTGATACTTGCTCTAAAATGAAACGGAATGATTTTGCATCCAGAGACCATTCTGTTTCCAGAGGTTTGGATCCTGACAGGGCATCCGCCCTCACAAAGCGAACCCCTTCGTGGTGAACTGCTGAGAGATGCCAATTACTCCGCTTTGCTAAAATGAGAATGGCTAGGATTACACAGTTGATGTGAGGAGAACTGGATCCCTGTATGGCGACACAGTGGACTATCGTCCTGTTGTTGATGACTAATTTGATGTGTGATTTCATCTTTGGGTTCCGTCACTTCAGAGTCAGAAACTCTCCCATAACTTCCTGAATATTGATGTGAAATTTCTGAAATGTGGTTGACCACTGACCCTGTGCTTTCTTGGAAGGGGAGTGTCCACCCCAAGCTTGTTCAGAGGCGACCGTGTGAATAGTCACGGAAGGAGCAGGATACTGCTGAGGGATGTCTGTCTATAAACTCTTGGCAATGGACCACGGCTTGAGCTGCTTTCGCAGTAAGATCAGGGTATTGGGCAAAGATATCTCTCCGAGCATTTGATGCTTTTTTCTACAGACTCTGCTGGTATCTTTGAGTCTTGTTTTTAAGATTGGATCTGTCGCGGCAGCGAATTGCAGTGAACCCAGGACTCTCTCCTGTTACCCCCTGGTGAGTACTCTTGAAAGAAGTAGGCACTTGACAGAGTTTCGATTTCCTTTCTCTTGCCTTGAGGTAGAGAGATGGTGTGTGACTTTAGATTTCAATGAAATCTTAGCCACAGGAATTCCTGAGCCGGAGACTGCCTGGACTTTTTGATATTGATTTGAAATCCCACAGACTGTAGGAATTTCATGACTTCTTGGGATGTCCGAAGACATTCAAACTTCGTTGCAGCCCAGACTAGCTAGCCGTCCAGGTACACTATCACCTGGAGGCCTCTGTTCTATAATTGTTGGACAATAGCCTAGACTAGCTTCGTGAAACTCTTTGGAGCTATATTGAGCCCAAAAGGAATAGGCTTTCTTGCCAGCCTAAAACAAAGATAGGGGGAGAAGTGCCGACCTATCGGAAGATGCCAATACGTGTCTGTAAGATCTATGGAGACAGTGTAGGCACCCTAGGGTAGTAGGGTCCCTATTTACGAGATAGTCAGCATCTGGAACTTGTCATTCAGAATAGATTTCTTCAGTGGGGACAAGTCCAGAATGGTTCGAAGTGTTTGAATCTTTATTAGGCACGCAGAATAGCTGCCCTTGAAAGTTCATGGATTTTGTGAAACGGATGTCTCCCTTCCAGAGAAGATCCTGTACATAATCCTCCAAAAATGGGGTTGTGGGTTGGAAGAACCTCTTGAACTGAAGTGGTTTCCGTCTCCATTTCCAGCATAGTCCTTTTGAGACTATGCCGTGAGCCCAAGGATCGAACTCCTATCGATCACTGAACAAGTGAAGTCGTCCCCCTACCGGGAGCTCCTCATTCTTGGTGTGAAGGACCTGCCTCTTTAACCGCCTGGCCTCTACTTCTTCGGCCTCTAGATTGACAGACTTCTCTAGACCTTTCCCTGCTACTGGTGCCATGTATACAGTCTGAGGGATGGCGGCAACGTCGCGATGGGAAAGGATTTCCTTCCCCTAAAGTGATGTCTGGGCTTCTTGACCTTGGGTTGAAGTTCTTCACTGGGGATAATTTTCCGTTAAGAGGACATACCCCACTTTTCTACAAGGCTTTTATTCTTCTGAGCTGCTTTTTCTCTGACTTCCTTAACCAATTTCTTGGGGAAGGGGTCTTTCCCCCAGATATTGGAGTCAACTAACTAACTAGGTTCATGCCTGATCGTGGCAGTGGTTAGGCCGTGTTCTCTAAATGCTCTTCAGGCTATAAAGGAAGCATGGAGATCTCTATGAAACAGGGTTAGGTGAGTCTTCACCAAGACAAGGAAGAGGTCAGATTTGGAATAGTTTCCATTAAGCATCTCTAGATAAGATTGGAAGGATAAAGAGGCAGATAGTCTCTCTTTAGTTCCAATTCTTTCCTTAAAAGGGATTCAAGAATTCTACGCCGTTTCTCATTAAATTGCTTCCTTCCGATGTCTTTATCTAGCTTTCCAACAGTAAAGGTATGTTGGACATCCTCCCAACTGTCCAAATCATAAGGAAGGGTTAGGGAGAAAGGTTTGCCCTCCTCTGGCACTGGCAATGGTCTACCCTCCACTACTGCTTTCTTTACAGCCTCTAAGCTTTTATAGGCAGAAGGGAAGACAGTATCCTTGGGGGCTACAAAAGTGGCCTGCTTCCTGCCAAAAGCAGAAAGTTGGGTATTAGTGAATTCGGCCGTCTTCAGCTCTTTAACCAAAAGAGACCGAGCCTTACTATGGTCCAGGATGATTGTTTCCTTAGGGATCATATTATCCTTAATGGACACTTCTAAGTTAAGCCTTACATAGCAGTAGGGATAACTATCGATCAAGGGGAAGAATTCCAAGACCGAGACTGGCTTGGAACCCAAACCCTCTCCAATGTGGAGGTACCCTTCACTAAAGGCCATATGCTCAGCATAACGCCAAGGGTTCTTTGCTGTGCATTCTGGTAGGCTCGATGCTGGGGGAGCCTTAGAAGCAGGTGCCTCTTGTAAAGCTTCTCTCCTCACCATGAGGTCCGCTTGAGAACGTTCATGTCTGGTGGTTAAGTTTTCCATGAAAGCTTTCATGGGCGCCATAAATTACATTTGACTCGGAAACGAAGGTTTGTCTATCGTAGGAACAGGTGTAGAGGTAGAAGCTGGGGACTGAGCAGCAGAGATGGGGAAACAAGCTAAAGAAGCATGGGAACTGTACTCACCCGAGGTACATCCAATAACTCCTCAGAGTATTCCTTAGTCAGCAACATCCTCTCCCTTTCTGATGACACAAAAGAAGCTGTTGACATGTTGTCGGCGTCCAGGCTCATGACTTGCAGAGCGTCCCAAACTTCATCATCCGCATGTTCTACTATACTGGCGGGATTTGAACCGTCAGAAAATGGTGACCAAAAACAGCGGTCACCTCGGTCTTGGGAAAGAGGAGGTCCTTCAGTTCCATAGAAGGAAGGCAAGGTGCACTTTGTTGAGAGCTCTTCTGGAAGCCTCTGACCCAATGACGAAGCTCCTTCTGACTGCATTCTTGCACGTCCAAGGAGACGTCAGTGGCGTGGAGGCAGATATGAAGGAGGTCTTTGCAAACCTAACCGTTAGTAGGTTCCCAGAGCACAACTGACCCCTTGGAAACATGACAGTCTGCATGTTCCTGGCAAGTCTTGTGGCTACCAGGCCACTTGACCCGCCTGGTGCAGGTGACTGTTGAGCACTCAATTTCATTAGCAACCTGTAAAGAAAATATTTCAATGAGTACACATCATTAAAAAATTTTCTTCTTAAGGGTAATTCTACATAATGAATTTTATACATGAAAAAATGTTAAGATTAATCTTAACACAATTAAATCTACCAGCTAAAACATGGGTTGAGATTAAGATAATAAGACTCATGCCAAACAGGTCAGAAATCATTGAAGATTTATGAAACAAACTATCAGTGACAATGTGGTAGGAATATGGAGGAAAGATTCAAATCAAAGGTACACCAGGACCTCCAGAGTCATTCCATTGGACAACCTAAGAGGGCAAGTTCCCTTATCATACTGCCTAAGCCAGTAACGACTGCCCCCAAAGCAGCAGTAGCTGGGTTAAGGTGGCAACTATTTCTAGCAGCCAAGATAAAAACTGACCTTTCAACACCCCCAAACATGTCAACACAAAGCGGCAGTCATTATCAAGTTGACTGGAAGAGTGTGGACAATCCAATAGGGAAGGGTCCATACTCAGGGGGAGAGGTACAGGAATGAAAGGCAGCTAAGAAGGGAACCTGCCAACACCTGTATAAGATAGCCAGGACGCTAAGCATTGGAAATTCAAAGGGTGTCCTGACAACCAGGCGGGATCCAATCGAACAACCTCAGAGGACAATGTTCCTTAGATATGGAGGAGGATAGGAGGAACAGATGACCAGTCTAAGGCTGCAGCTAAGGCAACAGAGGAATTGCCCCATAGTCAACACACAGCCAATGCTAGAAGGACTAAAGCTGACAAGACCGGAAGCAGGCAGAAGGAGACACTTCTGCCAAGATAGGCTAACCATGCCAGGGAGTCAGGACTCCGCAGTAAGAGGAACATAGCACAGGATGGGAAGCTGCAGACACAGAACAGGCAACTGCCATGGCGGCAAAGAACCCCAAGGGGAACCAACTATTCCCCTAGATAGGGTTAGGCCATAGGTAGAACTGTGCAGGCAAGCCTAGCCTACTAGTGGGTGAGGGAAAAACTCAACAGCTATGGTAAGATGACTAGATAAGAGGAACTGTTGTTCACGATACAGTCAGGTTATGACATTAGCAATAAGAGGAAGTGGCAGAGAAAGCACCCAAGAGTGGTCCCTAAGGCGGCAGAAAAATTTAGTCCAGGGAAGAAAAAAATCTCGCCCACCTAGGGCTAGGATAAATAGCCTACAAGCTATCCTGTCTAAGGATGGCGACGAAGAGTACTTCATCCGCCAAGGGACTAGTCTGGGATGGGAAAAAAAGTTCCACAGCAGGTAGACACACTAGCAGGCACAAGAAGAAGGGAAAAGGGTGGTGATGGGAGACTTAGAAGGCCTAACTGCCATATTAGAACAGGAATAGTGTTCTAAAAGGTCTGCAGGGATAGGGTGCAGAGGACAAGTCCTCACAACCAGCCATAGCCCACCAAAAACCAAGAGGGAAGCCTGAGAATGGGTAAGGCAGCACAAGAGGGTCTACCTGTCAGCATTTGAAAAGGGGTTATGCATTCCAATGGATAAACAAGAAGTAGAAACAGGGGACAAGTTCCCAAGACCTGTGCCGCCTTGCCAAATATATAGGCTAAGTGGAAAGTGAAAACAGTCACCCTAGGACAACTGTAAAACACTATCCAGCTACCAGAGGGACCTTCAAGACCGCAGCTCCCTGCTGAGACGAGTCAACAGCATGGGAGGATGCACAGCCTCACAAAACCAGTAAGGTTAAGTGAAAGAAGGGGATGGTACACAAGTGAAAATTTACCAGGCATGGCCGCCGACTACGGTGGAGCTAGCCTGCCCAAGTCGATGCTGATAAAAAAAACACAATAAACACCATAAAGGGGGCTGGGATACCCATAATCATACCACACTGTAAAAGAATAATGTAAGACATATTTCTACAATAATATGACTAAATAACTTAGCATTTCTGAGGAATTTGGAAACATGATACAATAGCGCCAACCACATGCCAGCCACAGAACAGTAAAAGCATGAAAATCGAAAAAAAAAAACAGGCTAGAGAGGCGAAATTCTCCAACACACAAGAAAAGGAAAACAAGAAAAACAAGCAGAAAAACTCCAAGCAACCGTCAAAGATGGCGTCTGGAAAAAGGAATGGTTCAACAGGAAACATGTTAGTTGTAGCACATTGAGATCGTGAGTTTTAACTGGTCTTCCGCCCACGTATCCTACCCTATCCCTTATCCTTCGAGACAAGGTTAACTCTATTGGGGGAAGGATGACCATGGCTTGATATCAACACATCCCTGATTTATACATGATATCTCTCAGGATATTCGCTCTGGAGGTTAGAACTCCGTGATACCACAAAGGTAAAATTTCTCTGGTATATCACTCACAGAAATATCTCAATTAGAAGCTACCATTGAGGAACTTTCATCAGGACGACATGGCTCGAGCCCAAAAAGAGCCATAATGGCAGCCATTACACTTTGTTACATTGGGCTCCATAACACACACCCAATATGTAACACAGCTACAAAGGAACTGAGGATTTGTCCAAAGAAAACCTGGTGTGTCACAGAACTGCCTACGTCATTCTGAAGCATACATGCATGCCCAAATATGGTAAACTTCGTCACATGGTAGGGGAAGGAAAGAGGAGGAGCTACTTACAAATGAACAAATAGGAGTAATTCTATTGGTAGATAGAGAGGGGAAGGATGCCTTGTGCACAAGATGTATAAAGTCATTGTCGCTCAACAAACTATGCACAAACGGGAGCAGATATGTCCGACTTGTAAAAGGTAAACAAATATTTCAGAGAAAAAAAATCTCCATATTTTGTGTAATTTTTCGTGAATTTATTATGCATCCCAGAGAATAATGTATACAGCAGAAAACGTTAGTTTTACCATTATTCATTGATTCATCAGTAAAATTTCCTCACCTAAAACCCACGGTTCCCACTGGTTGGCCCCTATTACCGTAGGATATACTGTATCAGGGTATATCTTATTAACTATTTATTTGCGACAGAAATAAAGGTAATTTTCAAAGAAAACCAGGATTTTTCTATATATAACCCCATTTTTTTATTAGTAAAGTTTTCCCCTTGCTGTTCTAACAAAATAACTTATGGACTTAGAGAAATATAGACTTCAAATTTTAATGGACCAATATCTTATGACCCAACCCCAATTAAACACATAGAGAAAAATACCTAACTAGCCATCACTTGTCCATTTCTTATAGCAAATTTGTTTCACTATTAATTAAAGTATCATATGTTAACCTGAATGGGTGAGTAATTCTGACCCCAACCTTTGGAAACTAATCATAATATCAAAAAAGGAGGAAAACTTAACTTTATCTAAGCATGTTCAGTTTGGACGCAGTGACCCTTTCCCTAAAAATAAAAAATATAGTGACAACAACACACAAGTAAAGTGTATTATTGACAAGTAGGGAAATGCCAGTGATAAAATGTTGTATTTGAAGTCTATTGCATATAACCTGTACATATTTCAATTAAATATCCAAATATCTAATGATTTTTTTTAACAAACATTCGTTATACTTTTTTTCAAATGAAATCAACTTCTAAATATTGAAATACCTTTTAAATTAATCATCATATAGATTTAATTTATAAATATGGTTATGCTTTTCAAATAAATCTTATATTGTCTTTTTTCTATCCTCACAGTCATAAATACGGTTATAACTATGCTTGAAAAGAAGACCC
Organism: Palaemon carinicauda; assembly: GCF_036898095.1. Lineage (NCBI taxonomy): Eukaryota > Metazoa > Arthropoda > Malacostraca > Decapoda > Palaemonidae > Palaemon > Palaemon carinicauda. The sequence goes on from NC_090743.1 coordinate 47,668,735, forward strand.
GAAAGTACATGGGCAGTGTATCCAGGGGCAAGGTTTATACATGGGGAATGTTCCAAGTGACAATTTTCCCACATGGGCAATTATTCCCAGTGGTATTATTCCTAGCACTGATTAAAAAAAATGTTAAATACTAGTTATATCAAAGGTTATCTACAACCCCTTGTTTCAAGAACAAGGGGTCGTCTTTGGCTTCCATGGAGGTATTAAGATTAGAACACCAAAGCTCAAATGTTTCATTGTAAATTTCTGGGGTGGGGAGTACTTGTAAAGACATTGCCTTTCACAATGTTTTCATTGTCAATTAACATATCTTTCATAAGTTATTTAATACCCATATTTATTCTCAGGTTTTTATGTATAATCTTATGCAGAATTCTCCGGCCTTCTCGCCAATATATTTATCATGTATGTCAATGTTTCATGTACTTTCAAGTTATGATTCATATATTTGTAAGAAACAAAATTTTCTGTCAAGTCTGACTCAGTGCATGTGCAGAAGTCGGTTCCTCATAGAGGCTGGTTCCTCAACCCAAGGTGCTACACTGCCGTCCGCATGTCTTTACGTAGTTTGCTTGCTAAAGCAATAAATTAGTCAGTACTCAGTTGTCTGTCATTCCTTGTCTTCACAACTCAAATAAGTTATCTGCTGTGTAAAACGAACCATCTGGTAGTACTGCATTGCAAAATCGTAAAGGGTGAAACTGTCAGCCCTCATGTCAGATTATTTGGAACAGAGGGTGCCACAAAGGAAGATTAGGGTAGGGTGCAGCCCAAGATAAAATGGTGGAGGCTAAAAGATCAAGAAATGAGAGAAAGATTTAAGGAAGCAGTCAAGCACATCATAATTAATAGACGATGTGAACATCTGGTGGGTAGAAAATAGCACAATGATATTGAGAACGGCTGAAGAATTATTGGGGAAACCTTTAGGTTGAGGACCACCCAATAACAAAGAGAACTGGTGGTGGAACCCAACTAAGCAAGATAAAATGAAAAGAAAACGAGAAGGAAGGCTAATGTATAAAAAAAATAGTTCTGTGGAAAATGTAGTAGCTGGGAAGATTGCAAATGAAGAAGCAAAAAGTACTGTAGCTAGAGCAAAGGTAGAAAGAATGAATGAGTTGTATGATAATTTAGAAACATAAGGTCAGAAGATGATCTATAAAATAGCAAAAATCTGAAATAGGGCAACTAAAGAGCTGTAACACATCAAGAAGATCAAGGACTGAAATAGGAAAATTTTTTCATTGGAAAGGTGTATAAGGGCAAGATGGAAAGAACATTTTGAGAAGCTATTCAATGAAGCAAATCCCAGAATAACAGAAGAGGGAAACCCCCGAGTAACGGCAGTCTCGGATATCACTAGAGAGGAAGTAAGAAGTGCACTTGATAAAATGAAAAATAGAAAGATTATTGAACATGATGGCATACCAGTTGGGGTGTGGAAATGTCTGGGAAGAGAGGGTGTTGATATACTCTGGGACCTCTAAAAATATATACAATCAAGAATAAATACTGAACAGCTGGAGAAATGGTATCAAGATCTATATACTGTATATACAGGATAGGGGGATATATAGGACTGCTCAATCTATAGAGGGATAAAATTTATATCTCATACTTTGAAAGAATTAAGGAGGGATGAATAAGAAATTAAATAGTATCAAGTGTAGAACCATTTGGTTTTAACCCAGGAAAGGGTACAGTAGATGCAATATTTGCATTGATGCAAACAAAGGAAAAATATACAGAAAGACAGAGAGAACTACATCTGGCTTTTATTGATATGGAGAAGGCATATGATTAGATACCTAGGCAAGTGTGGATATGTATATATATATATATATATATATATATATATATATATATATGAGAGAGAGAGAGAGAGAGAGAGAGAGAGAGAGAGAGAGAGAGAGAGAGAGAGAGATTTCAGAAAAGTATGTAAAAGTAGTTAAGGATATGGATTCAGAAGTTACCACCCACTGTGGTAAAACAGAGAAGTTTAGAGTGAGAGTTGGTTTATATTAAGGTTCTACTCTCAGTCCTTACATCTTTAATCTTGGGATGGATGATATTACAGCAGGTGTCAGAGAGGAAGTCACCTTTAGTCTGATGTTTGCTGGTGTTGCTTTGGTAGATCTAACTACAGAAGGGGTGAAGAGGTAAACTCGAGATGTTGAGACAAGCTCTTGAGATCGAGATGTGAAGGATAAGTAGGGTCTAGACAGAATATCTGAAGATAGGAGGAGTAAAAAACCCGGCTGATGTCAAAATGGGTGTGGATAAAATCAAGCATATTAACACATTCAAGAACCTTGGGTCCTGTGTGATGAATAATGGAGGCATGGACTCAGAAACTAACCACAGGATACAGTGTGATTGGATATGAACTGGAGATCATCGAGAATATTTTGTGATAAGATTACACAAAAGATAAAAGGACGGTTCTATAAAAATGTAGTTAGGCCAGCTTTGGTGTATGGAGCTGAAACTTCGCCAATATAGAATACTCAAAAAAGGAAGTTAGAAGTGGCAGAAATGAGGATGTTACGATAGATGCGTGGAGTTACGAGAAAGTACATGATCAGAAATGAGTATATTAGAGAGGCAGTCAAATGAGAGAAGTGTCAAAAAAACAATTTAGAGAGGACGACTACAGTTCAGAGGTTTGGCATGAGGAGAGACGATCATGTGTGCTAAAGGGTCAGGGTCATGGAGGTGGATGGGGGAAGGCCAAATTTCAGATAGAAAGATAAGGTAATAAACGACATCGGGAAAAAAGGATTAAGAGAACAGGATGCCCAGGAGACAGAATGCTGGTTTATACAAATCAGCGACCCCATATAGCGATGAGAAAAGGCTGTAGACAAAGATCAGAGGTCATCTAATCTGGTTAGGACTATTCTCTAAATGTATTAGCTAATTAAGTTCTTGCCTTTTTAGGGTACTTCATCAAGAGCATGAAAAAAAGTTCTACTCATTTTTATCCAGCAAACGTTTAGAATATTGCATAATAATGAAATAGTTTTCATAGTATAATCCATGAGTTTCTCTTACCATGTCATCAAAACATTTTCACCTTCAATTAAATAGAGCCATGTTCCTGACCATTCAAGGTACAGATGTGACCTTTTCTCCCTCTTACCTAAACAATCTGTTTATCCTGACAAGGACGGGGCAGGGAACACGTTTATCACAGCTAGTACCGGTGGCTAAGTAGACAAGGTCGGTGGGCAAAATGGAGAATACATCTACTCTGAAATTCCAAGACTTCACGTAATTCTTTCGTAGCTTCACGGGGTCTTTCACCATTAGCCCTTGTTCAAGGTAACCTGCGGGAGAGACACAATTGGTAGAATATAGAATATTATTCTTTGGAGACTACGTGTTTGGTGCCTGTGACGTTCAGGTCATAGAATTTGCAAACTAAAACTTTATGATTTTTAAAGTCAAGTTTCCTTCAACACAACATTACTTCTATCTAGACAAAGGAGGTTAAGTAAATATAAAATTGACTTTGATATCTTAAAATTACTCATATAAAATGATGAGGATGAATAATGGACTTTCTTGCAGGTTAAAGGAGTTATGAACAAGGCCCACCTACCCCGAGAACTAATTTCATCAGAACGTGAATTTTGTAACCCATGAAAATCAGAACCTTCAAGGGAAGGTAAAATTATGATGTATGAATAAAAAAACTAATCATTTTCATAAGAACAAAACTCATACATCAATAAAGTTAAAAAAAATATATAAATTTACATTCATAGACAAATTATGAGTGAATTAAAAAAGTCCCTTTACGAGTACATAAGTCATGAATCACCATTTGTTTTTTATCTTTATGAGTACATAAGTAATGAATCTATGGAAAAACAGATATCCACGAGTGCATAGCAAGAAATGAGTCACTAATATAATAAAAAATTATGTTCTAACCTTTAAGTACACATGAATGAGAAGCAATGAAAAAACTAACAAATTACCTTAGCTTCTTAAGAACACACGTGATGAATCAATAACAAATGACATCCTCAGGGGCACAACTGTATTTACTCTAATAAGCACGTAATTGTATGTACCCTAATGAACACAACTGTATTTACCATAATGAGCACATAATTGTACTTATCCTAATGAGCACATAATTGTATTCACCCTAATGAACACAATTGTATTTATCTTATGAGCACATAATTGTATTTACCCTTATGAGAACAAAACTGCATTTACCTTAATGAGCACATAATTGTATTTATCCTAATAAACACATAACTGCATTTACTCTAATGAGCACATAATTGTATTTACCCCAATGAACACATAATTGTATTTACCCCAATGAGCACATAATTGTATTTACCCTAATGAACACAATTGTATTTACCCCAATGAACGCATAATTGTATTTATCCTAATAAACACATAACTGTATTTACCGTAATAAGCACATAATTGTATTTACCCTAATGAACACAATTGTATTTACCCTAATGAACACATAATTGTATTTATCCTAATAAACAGATAACTGTATTTACCCTAATGAGCACATAACTGTATTTACCCTAATGAGTACACAATTGTATTTATCCTAATAAACACATAATTGTATTTACCCTAATGAGCACATAATTGTATTTACCCTAATGAACACAATTGTATTTACCCTAATGAACACGTAATTGTATTTATCCTAATAAACACATAACTGTATTTACCCTAATGAGCACATAATTGTATTTACCCTTATGAACACATAATTGTATTTACCCTAATGAATACATGATTCTATTTACCCTAATGAACAAATAACTGTAATTCCCCTACTGAACACATAATTGTTTTTACCCTAATGAGCACATAATGGAATTTACCCTACTGAACACACAATTATATTTATTCTAATGAACACAATTGTATTTACCTTAATGAACACATAATTGTATTTACCATAATGAGCACACAATTGTACTTACCCAAATGGGCATATAATTGCATTTACCCTACTTAACAGATAATTGTTTTTACCCTAATGAACACACTTGTATTTACCCTAATTAGATGCATATCATTGCATTTACCGTAATGAGCACATTAATGTATTTACCGTAAAGAACACAACTGTATTTACTCTAATGAACACATAATTGTATTCATCCTAATGAACACAATTGTATTTACCCTAACTAGGATATAATTGTATTTACCCTAATGAGCACATAATTGTATTTACCCTAATAAGCACATAATTGTATTTACCCTAATGAGCACATAATTGTATTTACCCTAATGAACACACAATTGTATTTACCCTAATGAGCACATAATTGTATTTACCCTAATGAACACAATTGTATTTACCCTAATGAGCACATAATTGTATTAACCCAAATGAGCACATAATTGTATTTACCCTAATGAACACACAATTGTATTTACCCTAATGAGCACATAATTGTATTTACCCTAATGAACACAATTGCATTTACCCTAGTGAGCACATAATTGTATTTACCCTAATGAACACAATTGTATTTACCCTAATGAGCACATAGTTGTATTTACCATGATGAACACAATTACTCGAATGAATGTATATGTAATAACAAAAAATAACATGCCTTTACTTGCATGAACTTAAAAATGATGAATGAAATATAATCCTTACCATAATTAACATAAGTGAAAACTCAATAAATAAAATAAGTCAAATAAGTGATGAAGGTCCAAAAATTGCCATTACCTTCATGAGCACGTATGAGCATATCGATGACGTAGATGCCATCACAGATGTAGTCGAGAGAGAGCCACAGAATTGGGCAAAGGTTATGGAGCTCCCAGAATACAGCGCGGCCGATGATCATCAGCCAGTTGTATAGTAGAGCTATTGTCATTACCAGCAACCACTGCAAAGGGGAAATTACATTCTGTGACCACTAAGAAACTTCAGGTGTGTAGCGAAGCTTAAACTGGTATTTATGGAAATCACTGACGAAACTTGGAAATGAATATAGCTACTGTTATTACCTTCTTCTTTCCCACTGTTATCCCTATATTAAGAGGTTAGTTGCCTGATGCGCCCTCTCCAATGACTTCAGATAAAGGCATCCTCTTTCACCAAACCTCTTTTCTCCATATCATCCTTCACCTTATTCTCTGCCTCCCTCTTGATCTTCTCCCCCTAACAGGTTCCTCCCAAGTCCTCTCACCATCCATCCTCAATATGTGCCCACACCATCATGTCGTGACACTTTTTTCATCTCTGTCATCTTTACAACCCCTGCCATTCTTCTTATGTCATGATTCTCCCACCATTCAAACAGTGATATTCTCATAATCCACTTCAGCATTCCCATCTTTGTTCACTCAAGCTTTATTTCCGCTTTTCGTCTTAAAGCCCAAGTTCCCAATTCATACACTAACACTGGTCTTATTACTGTGCTTTAGATCTTGACTTTTAGCTTGATTGGCATTTTCTTATCCCATATACCACTCACGCTACCTCCTTCCCCCTTCTTTCATGCTACCTTTATCCCATTCTCAACTTTCGCCTCACATCCTCTCTCCTGACTTACAGTAAATCCCAATCATTCTCTGTAATTCTTCCTCATTTTCAGCAGAATCACCAAATCATCTGCATGTATGAGTTGCATCTCCCACAACTCTTCATTTTCTATCTCTTCACAAAACACATTTCAGCCCAGCACATAAAAATGGGCTTAATCCAACACGAACTATAAAGATTTCTATTTCTCCAGCAGCTATTATTCCTTCAGATATTATCAGTGACCATTAATTAAAATTGAAATTGTGAAATGTGTTTTTACACTATACTTAAAAAAAACTGTAATTCTAATCAGAAATTCTCCGTAAAATTATATATGTCTCAGCTATATTTCAGTAAAACACAGGCGACCGTAATTTTACCCTACTTTGTTATTATATTTTACGGGTTGGTGCCCGTAATATCACTCCTTAACGTCAATATATCCGTTTTGAAAACGGTAAATGCCTGGGAACATTTATTCCCGCATTTTTACCGTTATTTCACGGCAAATTTTTAACTGCGTACAACAGGACAGTAAAAGCAGTTTTTACCACATGCACGCGTTTCCACACAGGCACACACACAAATATATATATATATATATATATATATATATATATATATATATATATATATATATACAGTATATATATATATATATATTTATATATACTGTATATAAATATATATATATATATATATACACTGTATATAAACATATATATATACACACATATATATATATATCATATAATATATATATATATATATATATATATATATATATATATATATATATATATATATATATATATGGTGTTTCTCCTCGCACGGTTTTAAAACCAAATTGAACAGGCTGGGAAAATATATAGTTTTTGGTTCTGGCAATCTAAGAATCATGATTTAACAATTGTGAAATTTTCAGATTTGTCAAATCCTGTCGTGACTTAAGATGTAGTAGAAACGAATCCTCGATTGTAAGAACTTGTTTCAACTCTATGAGTTCCTAAGTATCTAATAAAGTAAAACACACTTAACATAGTGATTGATTAATGACACGATAATCACATTTCTTTAATAACCGAGATCGTCTGAGGTATTTGATCTTAAAGGATATAAGAAATTTTGGCAATTGTACAGTTACAAAAGTTGGGAAAGACGATATGGTAGGAGACGGATCAAAAGTAAAAGACAAATTGAAGCTTTAATACAGTCTACAGGGTGCCATACATGGCCCACTGTAAGCGTAAAATGCAGAAAATGGGAATTTAATAGAGTCTAAAGAGTGCCACGCATGGTATACTGTAAATCAGAGGTTCTCAACCTGGGATTCCTAAATCCCTATATGGCTTCAAAAATAGATTGCTAGGGGTACTTAGATAGCTGATGAGAATTTTTTTTTTTTTTAGATAGTGAAATAAGCTGAGAGAGAGAGAGAGAGAGAGAGAGAGAGAGAGAGAGAGAGAGAGAGAGAGAGAGAGAGAGAGAGAGAGAGATCAAAATTGATTAGAAGCCCATTCATTGTGGATCTGCACCGTCTCCCAGATAATATGCAAGAAGAATTAGAGTTGATGAACGATTCTTTTCCAGAAAATGCATTTGAATCCTTTTCCGCGGTCAAGTTTTGGTCTAGAATTGTGAGATTTACCCTGTTGTATTAGATATAGTTCTTGCCTCTTTGCTGGTGTTCTCTAGTACTTATTTGTGTGGGGGAGGATTTTTAACGCTGTTGAACATGAAAACTAATCATCGATTACGGCTTAATGTGGACCATGACCCACGCTTCTACCTGTCTAATAATGCTCCCCGAATTGAGAAACAAACAGGCACAACCTTCACACTGATATTCAGTGTTGGTTGATATTGGAATTATTGTTTCACTCCTGGACGAGTCGTATTATTCGAAAATAATTGAAATATCAATGTTTCATCTCAATAAAGCAATTTAAATTTGAATCATTTGATAATATTCCATGCTGTACCATTGTATATTGAATTAGTCACTAAATTACCATTTTGTTCGACGTCAGATTACTGGGGGTTCGGGGAAACGGTCTTATAACTCTAGGGGTACTTGGCGGGAAAAAGACTGAGAACCCCTGCAATATAAATGGTACTTGTCAACGACGGTGATATACTAAACATATCAGCTTTTATATCTCACCTTTGGGTGAGCCGAATGAGAACTACATTTTACGTACTTAGAAGAAGCTATGTACCACCTAGAAAAGGAATATTCTGCACAAAACACTATTATTCAATTAGAAACTAAGTTTTCAATAAAACAATCATATCCGAATACACAAAATCAATACAAATGGAGTATGCAAATAAATTATAAATAATGTTTTAGATGCGTACGCACAAGAACATATACATATGACCCTAAGTCTAAATGTGTATTCTATGATCAGTATCACGACTTCAAATAGCAACCTTCAATATTGTATAGCATCACCTAAGCTGAGAAATTCCATCGATTTGTTGTTCCTGAAAGATTCTGTGCGACATCAGTGGCTATATTGCCTCGGCGTTAATACTTAGGGGAAGCAAAAATGTTTATATTTGCAGGGTGAGTGAAGGCCACAGCTGATGACTTAGGAAGGTGATAAAAGAATCTCTCTCTCTCTCTCTCTCTCTCTCTCTCTCTCTCTCTCTCTCTCTCTCTCTCTCTCTCTCTCTCTCTCTCATATGATGGAAACAAACCAGATATGAACACCAAAATTACCAACAAAAACTCTCAACAGAATGAAAAAAAAACAATGAAATATAAAGGAAATTAACCTACGTACATGAAAGAAAATAAAAAAGAGCGTAAGAATACTTGCATTACAAAGCTAACCCTAATCGTTAACGACAAAAAAAAAAAAAAAAAAAAAAAAAATAATTAACCCAAAGCACGGAACCAAAGACTCTCCAGCAATTAATCGATTTGGAACGAGTGGCAAATCTACTGAGTAATCGTTATAAAGACACAAGAGGAGAGTGGGTCATAAGAGTGAATTCAGAAAAGGCTGATTAAGGAGTCCTTGAAACATTTTTAGCTCAATTCGGTAGGTCTATATATTTTTTTTCTACTTTCATTATAATCTGCTTTATGATTTTCGGAGGTCTATTAGATGGGTTCCTCTTATTTGTTAAGATACATCTTGTAGGTTGCGTGAATAATTAGTTTTTGAATGGCAGAGACAAGGAACTGGACAATGCCCTACAGTCGCATCATATATATATATATATATATATATATATATATATATATATATATATATATATATATATATACACATAAATATATATATATATATATATATACATATATATATATATATATATATATATATATATATATATATATATATGAGATCAGCGTTCAAGATCCCTCTCTATCAAGCTAGGAACAAGGAGGGCCAGGCAATGGATGCTGATGCTCCCTAGCCCACAAGGGTGGTGAGTTAGCAACACTGCTGTACTATTTTTTTTTCTTTTTTTTAATGAGCAGGTTTGCACGACTTGCAGGGGTGCCCTTTTAGCTCAGAAAAGTTTCCTACAAGCTGATTGGCTGGAAGTAGTTTGTACGAATAGCATGATTGTATTCAAATAATTACCATGTAATATGAATCGAAATTTATTTACATCATAGGCTTATGATGTAGGTCCGTATAGAAAGGGTTTGCTATTTTTCCGTAAAGGTATAGATTCTATTAATACACTTTTTTTCGGTTTGAGGATACTGTGGTGTTCCATAAATTGCATAAAAATCACAATTAGACGAATTCAATGCACCGAGTTACAACCATGCCACCCCTCCATCCTTGCCTCGGTATTTGAGAGTAGGCTGTTCCTTTTACCTCCCCGCAATTTTTCACCCACAGGGAGTTTTATTAATTCCATGTTTTTAGTAGATTCTGGTATTCAATGAAAGTTTATAATAACATGTCTTTCTTATGCTTAGGGGAATTTATCAAAATTTATATTAAAATATGTAAAAAGTTACAAAATTATGGAGCGTCCATCCCAAAACAAGCTCTTGTCGTTCACTTCGACAGGCGTTGTTATCAAATTTATACTTACCATCGCAATACTTAATAATCTCTTTATTCGTTAACATCATTTATTGACTATACATATATCTGAGGAAGAAATTTAGGTCAGTAAATAAGTTTCGATTCACATTACTAGGTAATTATTTGATATAATCATTCTATTCGGACAAAACACTTCGTCAACCACCTTGTAAGAAACTTTTCCAAGCTAAAAGGGCACCCCTGCGAGTCTGCACAAATCTGACTCGTCCAAAAAAATTAGTATAGAAATTCTAGCTTGAGTGATTCTCGAACTTTCTTGCAACAGATTGTCAGACAGCGACGTTTTCAATAGGCTATCACAACTATGTTAATTTACATTCAATCTGCAGTTATACTTCTTTTGCAAGTCTCTTCAAATATTTTTGTTTCATAATATTAGTATAAGTCAGAATACATATCATTTTTCAATTATCTCTTCAACTGAAGTCATTGAAGCCTACAGTAATTTGGATAATTGTAACCAGATAACATTAATTAACTATCAGCGGTCGCCTTTTCCAATTAAACCCAGTGACTTCGAATAAATACTGTGTTAGACTATCATGCTGACTGTGATTGCAAGCTGGTCGTGCTATGTCAGCGTTTATGTAATGTCTAAATGTCTTATTTTTACAATGCAAAGTATTTCATGTGTCATATAGTGTGTCAGATAGATGCTTATCAGTTAGTGCATATTATACTGAATCTCGACTGATATCAAATTTACAAACTCGAATCTTACCTTACCGATATATATATATATATATATATATATATATATATATATACATATATATATATATATATATATATATATATACATATACATATACATATATATATATATATACACACATATATATATATATATATATATATATATATATATATATATATATATATATATTCTGACGTCAATAGGTTTCAATATTTTCATGTCCAGGATTCACTAATTACTATGGATTAATATACGCAAAAAGTCTCTTGTCCTCATAAATGTTAAGAATAAAGATTTGACTACTAAAAATTGCTGAAATGCTATACAAATATGATAAACGACTCAAAAGGAATCTTGCAATAGACGAAGGTGGAGGACGATAGATGGTCTCCAAAATGAACTGGAAAGTGAAGTTAATGGCAGAGATAAAAGTGAGCATAAAATGCAGAAAAAAAATAATTGCAAAAACATCTATATGATCAGGGGGACTATATTTCTGAAGATTTTGATTATATTTTTCCTTTTGTTGCTTTTCGACATTTTTATCAAAAGTAAATAATGGACTAGAAGGAACTTTTAATCATCAACTTGAGAAATTCACTGGGAATAAGTTAGAGGCTGCAAGAAAAAAATTAACGGATTTCTTCAACATTGGAAGAGGGCAGAAATTGGAAGCAAGATAAAAAGCCATTAATAGCGTTTAAGATCTTAACTTACCAAAATTCGTTTCTTTTCGCGTAACATCATTGGGGCTAAATTTTTAAGATACTTTTTGAAAAAATGTTTGCCTTTTAGGCTACTTTATAAAAAGGTTATTGTATTTCAGGCAACCTTTCTCAAAGGTTATTGCATTTTAGGCTATTTTCAAAAAGATTAATGAATTTCTTGCTACTTTTTAAAAAGTTACTACATTTTTAAAGGTATACAAATAATGTTAATTTTACAGTTTCAATGGAAATTATAAAAATTAGCTTCAGGTAAAAATTATATGGAATTAATATTGGTCGTATATTATCTTTATAAAGTTCAGGCGATGTTTATAATATAGTCTTGTCTTTTCTCAGATGAGAAAAACTAAGGAACAGGTGTTAAAATGTGTATTTTGTACGTAGAGTCCGATGAGACAGAATGAGGAAGGAGAAAAAGAGTGGGGCTTAGCCAGGAAGAAGTCAGCAAACTGACGATATGAAGAAAGAGTCATAAAGAAATCTCATTAGAGAGATAGAGAGAGAGAGAGAGAGAGAGAGAGAGAGAGAGAGAGAGAGAGAGAGAGAGAGAGAGAGAGAGAGAGAGAGAGAGTGTGTGTGTGTACAATTTCAAAGCTAAAAAATCCTAAAAGGGTAAAACTTCAAAACTGCTCTGAGATATAATATGCATTCTAGAAATTTTATTCTGGCTGTTAAATCAGTAGAACTTCAGGAGTTAAAAATTGCTCCGAATGTTATGTTGAAAAGGTTGGCACAAGTCTCTCTCTACAGTTTATATCATTATGACAGATCTATTTTAAAGAACTGCCAATTGATTTGGGCCTTAAAGATAAATTATTGTTTTGTTTCATTACTTGTCATGTAGTTTATTTATATCCTTTCCTCACTGGGCTATTTAACCTATTGGAGCCCTAGAGTTTGTAGCATTCTGCTTTTTCGACAATAGTTACAGCTTAGTTAAATAAAAAATATAATTTTTTTTTCTGAAATAATTGCAAATTCAGGAGTATCTGGCAACTTCGAACCAAGTAATTTGAGTAGTTCCTGGTCAAAAAACTTATTAATCTTAAACTGATGAATTTGGGATTTCATATTACAAGTAAGTGCTATAGTTACCAATAAGAAAAAAGGAACAGAATAAAATGTACTATATGTACAATAATGTCACAAGCGCATTGAATAAGAACTTACTTCTAATTTTGAATTATCTACAAAACTTATCATCGTTCTAGCAAATAATAAAATTCAACTCTCTCTCTCTCTCTCTCTCTCTCTCTCTCTCTCTCTCTCTCTCTCTCTCTCTCTCTCCTGAATACTACTACTAAAAGAAAATGAAGATCCCTTTCATAGTCCTCCGTTGAAAATAAGGTTCAAAAAGACTTTCCTTTTCGATACATTAACAGAAATCTAATTCTCCTTCCAGTTCTCTTTTCTAATTAGACTTACTTTTAAAAGATCCCTTTAAGATTACCCTATGTGAGAATACGACTACATTTAGGAGGACGAGACGAAACAGAAAAAGATGTTATGGAGCTTCATTAGCTTCGGTGAACGATTACTAAGAATTTGTAAAAACCAATGGGATGACGGGGTTGTTCATCGCGAGACGCTGATTAGGGAATGGTCTTCCTAATGGTAGTAGATTGGCCAGGGCACCAGCCACCCGTTGATATACTACCGCTAGAGAGTTATGGGGTCTTTTGACTAGCCAGACAGTACAACATTGGACCCTTCTCTCTGGTTACGGTCCACTTTCCCTTTCCTTACGCATGCACTGAATAGTCTTTCATATTTCTCACAGATTCTCCTCTGTCCTCGTACACCTAACAACACTGAGATTACCAAACAATTCTTCTTCACCCAAGGGGTTACTGCACACTGTAATTGTTCAGTGGCTACTTTCCTCTTGGTAAGGGTAGAAGGGACTCTTTAGCTATGGTAAGCAGTTCTTCTAGGAGAAGGACACTCCAAAATCAAACCATTGTTGTCTAGTCTTGGGTAGTGCCATAACCTCTGTACCATGGTCTTCCACTATCTTGGGTTAGAGTTTTCTTGCTTGAGGGTTCACTTGGGCACACTATTCTGTCTAATTTCTCTTCCTCTTGTTTTGTTAAAGTTTTTATAGTTTATATAGGAAATATTTATTTTAATGTTACTGTTCTTGAGTTATTCTATTTGTCATTGTTTCCTTTCCTCGCTGGGCTATTTTCTCTGTTAATGCCCCTGGGCTTATATGATTCTGCTTTTCCAACTACGGTTGTAGCTTAATAATAATAATAATAATAATAATAATAATAATAATAATAATTAGGCAATTGAATCGGTGGAGCTTCAGAAATTGAAACTTGCAGCAAATGTTTTTATGTAGAGTAGACGAACATGAAATTCTCCTTATAGTTTAATATGAAAGATATGGTTTGACGTTGTTATTGATAATAAGTTATATTATATTCTTTATTCAATATTTCTATAGTTTATTAATTTCCTTATTTCCTCACTAGGCTATTTTCCCTGTTAAAACCCAATTGCGTGTAGCATCCTGCATTTCCTACTAGGGTTAAAGCTTGGCTAATACTAACAGATCGAAAGAAAATGAAAGTAGTTAACAACTCATAAAATGTTGCTTTAACACTGCTAACATATTGTATGTGCTGTATTTCAATTTGATGCATTTTTTTTTCTGACAAAGACCATTCACCTTTGAATAATGAGATTAATGATATTCTATCAATGATTTTAAATTATTCACATCAATGAGTATATTAGAGAGGATTTATTTCTTTGTTAATATGTGAGGAAACTTTACTAAAACACAAGTTTCAGCGTCCGGACGATACTTATTAATTTACTAATGAACAGCACAAACAGATACTGTTAAAATAAAGGGAATGAAAACTGACATTGAGAGCACCAATCGCCAAATTCTGTAAATTTTATATCTCTGTTACAATTGCGACCCACGATAATTGGCTAACAACTAGGAACTTAATTCCCTACCAATTGTAGGTTTACGAGGAGCAAGTCATGAAAAGCAATAAAGGAAATATGAATATGAAATAAACTTTATTTTAAGGCTCTTGGTATGGATGACTAATTGATTGTGAATTTCCTGACGTTAAACTCACGCGAGAGAGAGAGAGAGAGAGAGAGAGAGAGAGAGAGAGAGAGAGAGAGAGAGAGAGAGAGAGAGAGAGCTAACTTAACTAACATGATATAAAGGCATGGGCAATAAATTGCACATAACGTTTCTTCATTATTGTATATATTTTTCCAAGTGCAGTCTCGACATCGTCCACGAGGCAGAGACAAATCTTTTCAGAGAACGATTACGCTAAAGTTATCGTCATTTTGCCGATTATTTATATCAAATAGATGATGATTATGTACCTTATGTGGCAGGAATAGGTTTCCTCTTGGTTGTTTATTAAGATATTGACTATACAATTAGTGTTTTCATATGTAACCAGTTATATATTCCTATATTTTTTTTCTAGATGCCATGGGTATTGATGCTTATAATACTTAACCATTGAATACTAAGCGAAACCAACGTTCGCCTCTAACAAATTCTATTCAAACAGGACTAGTCTCTCTCTCTCTCTCTCTCTCTCTCTCTCTCTCTCTCTCTCTCTCAAAGCCACCCGAGTGACGTCGAAACACGAGCGAACACAAACGGCACTGGGGTCCGACGAGTGACAGCTGACACCTCGTTAGGGAGAAACCAATGGACATTCCGAAAATATCTCGAAAGGGCGCGAAAAATATCGTGTAAACGGAAAAGATGGTTACTACAAAAACCCTCCATAAGAGTTATGGGTCTGGATGTAGACCTTGCTTACATTCTCCTGTCGTAAGATTCAAGATCAGGATTTATTGGTTATTATCATCATTATTTTTATTAGTGTACGCGACCAGTCAAAAAGAACGGCTACATATTTAGATTGATTAAACCTTTCCCACCCCTTCCCCTTTCCTAACTACAACACGACAGTTGTGGTTTCCGAGTGTGCCTCTCGGGGTACCCCTCTCACCAGGGAATGAATCCTGCTTCTCCACCAACCCGAGGAGCGGGGAGAGACCAATTGGTTATACGTTAGGCAATGCCGCTCAGCCTGATCAAAAAGAAAAAGAAGTTCAACAGAATGAAATTCCTGCAATAGCACTTGTGGTAAAAGTTGAAGGATATTGAAAAGCAGGTCACAAGGAAGTGTAAGCTTAGGTTCAATAGAAGGCAAAAAAGTGGATGCAGCAGTGGACTGAAGTGGGCGCGTCATGCTAACAATGCACGAGCGCACTAGTCCTTTACGAAGATGATCTTCAACGGGGAAATGAGTCTGCCTTGCAGTTATAAAACAACTTAAAGGTTAAGAAGATTAGGAGGTTTTAACAAAATTTGAAGATTTGCTTCGTAACTAACGCAACATCTTCACCTCTCATGTTGCTTTTTCTGTGACCTCCTGTAAAGCCCCCATTTGGCTTCTTTTGGCATCTTTTTCACAAAATGCCAGAGTACCAAAATAGCAATATATTGAACAGTTTGTTTATATTTCTAGCTATTCATTCCTTGTAAATGACTACAATAGTTTACAAACTTAGCAGGGTATTTACACACTATGCATATCCATCTGAACTACACGAGAGAATCATGAACTACGTAAGAGATTCTGAAATACATGCAATTAATGTAAATGTGCAAATTAAAAGCAATTCCCACGTTTATGTGTTTGCTCTATCACGAAAAAAATGCTGATGATCAACTTCATTGTTTGTCCTCTCTTTCCTACGGATTTGGTATTATATTCCTCATCTTGATGTATATTTCAGGTAATCTAGACTTGTATGGAATAGGTCATGTTATGGTGGCATATCAATTATTAGGATATATTAGTATATGAGTAGTCTAGCTTAGGCTAGAATAACTATTTCCACTGGTAGGGAAATGGCGGTTAAATAAAGTCCTATAGCCTGATTTAGTACCTATTTTTCTTAGAAGAGGCAATATTATTTGTAACTTTCATATTTAAATGTACTGTACGTAAATTTGGAGTAGACACAAGAAATGACAGAGGAGACATGCTTGCGGAAACAATCTAAAAATCTTGAATAACTTTTTCATAAAAAGGACCAGAAAATGCACATGGAGAAAGGGAAAAATTAAATAGTTTTTATTCTTCTGTGGAAAGCTTAATTTAGTTAAAGATGTAACAGTGTTAAACAAGATAAAGTCAAGTGACCATAAAATGGAGAAAAGTAAAATTTGTCTTTGATCTAAGAAAAGAAATAGAAAAACTAATTCTGAGAAAGAAAATAAAGACCCCAGTAATAAGATAAACATCTGATGAATTTAATTTAGCAATAAAAAACATGTACCTCCCAACTACATGATGAAATGGAACCAAGTAAAGAAGAAAATGAACAGTAATTTAACAAAAATTGTATTGGAATCAGTACAAGAGATAGGTGGACAACATCAAGGAAAACTATCAGAAAACAACACAAAACCTAATAAAACAAAATAATGGAAATGATGATATAATCTAAAGATGAAATAAAATTAGCAGAACTATATGAAACAATAAACAAACTAGAGGCCCAAGGCATTCGCAACACACAATCAGGTCAAAATTGAGGAAACGCTGAAGAAAGGAAGAAGCATCAAGTTGATTACAAGAAGACTTGAAGCAGGGTGCCAACAGGTATTCGCTTTTTAAAAGATGAAAATGGAAATATCAACAGCAGAGATGGAGTGTTAAAATTTGCAAAAACTTCTATGAAATGTGCTACAATGGTGATATAAGAAATAACTTTGCCAATAGAAATATTGAAACACCTGAGCAGGTACCCAAAGTATCAGCAGAAGCAAGTGTCATTAAAAGGCCAGCTAGGAAAAAAATTTCGTTATATAAATTCATACAAAAAAGGAGATACAAAATACCTGAAAAATTACCACCAATAAGTTTCCTCTCAGTAATATATATTTTCAAAGACCATATTAGGCTGAATAGAAAGAACGGTAGACTTTATTCAACCAAGAGAGCAGGCAGGCTTTAGAAGTGGGTATTTATTTATATTGAAATATAGTTTCCATAAGCAGAAAATGCATTGGGACTAAAGTACATAACGATAAGCACAGACATATTATCACAGAAAAGAAATGTTAGGTTTTTCTTCGAGACGATTCAACACCATAATGTACCTATAATGTACCCTTGCAATTACAAATGAAACCCAAGCTAAGTTACGAATTTTTAGATATATATTGAAATATTTTGAATAGACCTATCCTCACCATTTTTACCAATGGTTAAGAGTTTATTGTTCTTTAGTTTTAAGTTTAAGTGTATAATATATATATATAATATAAATATATATATATATTATATATTATATAGATATATATATATATATGCATATCAACTTTTACAAGCTACTCCTCATGTTAGTACTACTTAATTATATTCAAGAATTTAGTGGTGTTCCACAGGGTAGTGTTTCTTGGCCCATTACTTTTCATACTATATACAGATTGACCTGTGGTTTGTATATGCAGATGATGATACTCTCTTTGCATCAATTCCCATCCCCGAATGTAGATCTGGGTTGCTGAATCCCTTAATAGAGATCTAGCTAAAATTAGTGCATGGTGCAAATTATGGGGTACGAAGTTGAATCCTAACAAAACTCAAAGTATGATTGTAAGTAGGTCAAGGACCATGGTTCCTCAACATCCTGATCTCAGTATTGATAATGTTTCTTTAAATTTCTATGACTCTTTAAAAAATTTTAGGTGTGATTCTCGACAGCAAATTTATCTTTTGAGAAACACATTAGGGCTGTGTCTTCTTTAATTGCACAAAAATTGGCTTATTGAGAAAGTCTTTCAAGATTTTCGGTGATCAATCTATTCTGAAGAAGTGTTTTAATTCTTTCATTTTACCTTGTTTTTGAGTATTGTTCTCCTGTCTGGTCTTCAGCTGCTGATTCTCATCTAATTTTGTTGGACAGACAATTACGGTCTATTAAATTTCTTATTCCTGATCTAGATATTAATCTTTGGCACCATCGTTCAATTAGTTCATTATGCATGTTGCATAACATTTTTTATAATTCTGACCATTCTTTACATTCAATCTTCCTGGACAATTTTATCCTGTTCGTAATACTTGGCAGGCAGTTAATTCTAATAGCCAAGCCTTCTCCATCATGAGGCTCAATACTACACAGTATTCTAGAAGTTTTATTCCAGCTGTTACCAAGTTGTGGAACGATCTTCCTAATAGGTTAGTTAAATCAGTAGAACTTCAAAACTTCAAAATTACAGCAAATGTTTTTTATGTTGAACAAGCTGACATGAGTCTTTTTATAGTTTATATATGACACATCTGTTTTGACGTTGTTACTGTTTTTAGAACGATTTATTGTTAATTTGTTTCTCATTATTTATTTCATTATTTCATTCCTCACTGGGCTATTTTTCCCTGTTGGAGCCCTTGGGACTTATAGCGTCTTGCTTTTCCAGCTAGGGTTGTAGCTTGGCTAGTGATTTATAATAATAATAATATAATAATAAATAATAATAATAATAATAATAATTATGCCCTGTCCCTAGCCACGGAACCAGCTATATTTAAATAATATATATAATATATAATATATATATATATATACTATATTATATATATATATGTATGTATATATATATATATATATATATATATATTATATATATACTGTATATATATATATATATATATATATATATATATATATATATGTATATATATATATATATATTATATATATATATTATATATATAATATATATATATACTTTTACAGTTACTCCCTTATGTTAGTACTAGTTCCTTATATGCTAGAATTTAGTGGATTTAGTTCTCTTGCCGCAGAACCATTGTTTGCACCATTTACTTTGGTGCTCGTTTATTCTTGCACTTCAGCTCCTCGGCTAAGCATAGGAGCGCAGTCTCCAGATGTTAGGGATGAGATGTTGCCATGGCGCTGGCTGGGTGTCAATTGAAGTTAGACGGATGGCAGACCTGAATAGCGTGTGGGGACTCTCGATGTCCGGCAGGACTGTCAGTTCAGTGACCTGACTATTAAAACTGTGCGTATAAGGGGGGGCTTTCAAAGTCCTCACTTGGGTTCATCAGGCACGTCCAAAACTATTAGATATTAGCCTATTTTAACGTTTTCACAGATCTTAAGATATTTTATATTCCTGATTCGTTACATCTCATATAGTTTTATTTCCTTATTTCCTTTCCCTATTGGTTTATTTTCCCTGTTGGACCCCCTTGGGCTTATAGCATTCTCTTTTTTCCATTTAGGGTTGTAATTTAATAATAATAATAATAATAATAATAATAATAATAATAATAATAATAATAATAATAATAATAATAATATTCGTGTAAATTTTCCTCCAGTAACTGTCTTCAAGGTCACTATGAATTCTGAATAGATGTTTCCGATTTCTTAATGATAAAGTCTTAACATATCTACTGAAAACAAACATGGGGTTTCAGGTACTTAAAACTACAGTGATTCTGATTCTATATAGATGCGTTTTCCAATGCATAAATAAACTACAGACACTACACGATTAAGAAAAAAGATGAAAAAAAAAAAAAAAAAAAAAAAAAAAAAACACTTTGGAGATCAGTGAAAAGTGAAAATATTGATTAATTGAATAAACAAAACTGGTAATGAACCAGCTGAATGTCTACAAGACAAACTCAGAAGTTCATCATAGAAGTTTATCTGTTACTTGGGCTTTACTCTTCTCCAGCATCCTGCTGTTCTCTTCATTTGGTATGTTTATTCTTTTAATTTTGCTAAGATTATCGTACGTATCATATTATCAATTTAATAAAGTTTGGATGGCATTTTTGCCTGTTTCATGCTCATTTATGAACAATATAAGGAAAATTGAAAATGGAAAATTGAAAAAAAAATAATCAAAATCAACTCAATCAGACTAACTACTGATACGTAATGTA
>NC_090743.1:47692279-47694779 GCF_036898095.1 Palaemon carinicauda
ATATATATATATATGCTTTTTATTCACTGCTTTATGGTGAAATTCATCTGACGGACTGTGTATGAATGTACAGATGTCTTATAACTATTGTACTTAATTTATGTAATACCCATTATTATTATTATTATTATTATTATTATTGTTGTTGTTGTTGTTGTTGTTGTTGTTGTTGTTATTGATGGAATAAAGAATTTTAACTGTCACTTTGACTTGTCTCTCTCTCTCACCTGACAGATTTCATTACCAACCCAAAGAGGTCACAATCGACTAGTAAAAGCATGATTCTCTCTCTCTCTCTCTCTCTCTCTCTCTCTCTCTCTCTCTCTCTCTCTCTCTCTCTCTCTAAGACCAAATAAAACATTTCCCTTAGCCTGACTATCACTCACACTAATTGCTGGTGCGTCTTGCACGAGTCCCTTGACACATAAGTCATAAACGTTGCTCCTTAGATTCATTTACTCTTCCGGAAAAATGTCACTTTTATTTATTTCCTACTCTTTGGTTCTCAACTACTGGTTATACCAAATACCTATAGTTATTGCTTTGTTATTTTAGATTCCGGAGCACTAAAAAATTTTGCACACCTTTCTTGTTATTTTGCAAGCACAATACTAGGAAGCATAATTTTCTTTCTATTTTCCCACCAGATTTCTTTTAGTTTTACAACTACAATTTCTTGAAATTGGATTTTATTTCAAATATGCAACCAAAAAATCACTAGATCGTAATTTTTGATAAATTGAAATATTCACTTCACCTGAATTACATAGTCGTTTCACTTTTGTAACTAAAACTTCATGAAATGCGACTTTCTTTGAATTTTGCAACCAAAATACTACTAGATGATAATATTCACTTCGCCTGGTCTGCCGTAACGAAAGGTACGCTGTACAGAGACTAAAGAACAACTATGTTTTTTTTTATAGTCTACAAGCTCCAAGCTCACAACAACCACTCAGTCTCACACCAGATTTGCCCGAACTGGAGCTTAACCACATATCAACTTATGCTTGTTGATACAAGTTGTCAAAAATGATGTAATGAATGCTGGTTTTTTGACAAGTACGTCGATCAACCATTCCATACCAATTATTATCAATTACACACTACGATACAAGTAGTACTCAACACTTAACTTTGTGTTAAATAAGGGTGTGGGTGTGTGTATGTGTGTATGTCTTATAAAGAACATATAACATTTATAAAATATTAAGGACATGACATAAACAAGAGTAGCCGAAGTGGGACAACATAATGGATGAAGAAACATGTCTCGAATTGAATCATAAATAAGACGAAAATGAGAGAGAGAGAGAGAGAGAGAGAGAGAGAGAGAGAGAGAGAGAGATGAGAGAGAGAGAGAGAGAGAGAGAGAGAGAGCAACTACGGGAAATTATTCGAGACAAATCAGATACAACTTGCATTGTCCTTTCGCCAAATCGAAACAAAATAGTTCCAGCAAACACAAGTTTGCAGGGTCCACGGGACGATAGAGTCGAGAGGCAATAAAAGCTTCTCTATGAATAGTATAAAATCCTATTGGCAGTTGATTGATTAAAAGACGAGAACTGTCATTAAGTAATGAGGATATTAACCGGTCCAACCCCCCAACCCCCCCATTATGAGTTTAAGGATTTCTACTTTCGTCTATTCATTTAAATATGAAGAGATATAAGGGGTAAGTAAAGAATAGGGGACAGGGACAGAGTTCTCGTGCTTAGGGCGACTTTCTAGAAATGGGACGGAATAAATTATTAGAGAAACCCAATAACAATTTAAAAATTTGTTGTTACATAAAAACGTTAATAGTCGTGCATAAAATAAACTAAGACAGTTAACAACTAAAGAAGGAATCTGAGTATATCACCTAAGCAGCATAGCACTAAGGGTCTTATAGCTTCTCAAAGAAGCTACTGTACATGTTGGAATTAACTGGCGTTTTCTTGATTCCGTTCTTAAAACAGAACAGAAATTTGTTAATACTGATACTAAGCGTAACAAACTTTACATTCTGGTATAAGTAGGTTACAATGGTAACTATCTAGGGGCTATTAGCTAACATGGTAAGGCAATGGTAACCCACTGTAAGAAAAAGACACTGAAATTGTGTCACTTCCTTGAAATTATTCTGTTTCCTTGAGTTAAGAGCCTTCGTTGGAGGGGGTTCACTCAAGGTCATATTTCATTCAATTTGCTCTTTTTCTCCAAGCGATCTTTTGGGTGGGATTAAGAGAAGGGCCAATGATACATGATGGTTTATCAAAAGTGTTATGCACGTATATTTCGATCACGCTCATACACTGTAATGCTCTCTCTCTCTCTCTCTCTCTCTCTCTCTCTCTCTCTCTCTCTCTCTCTCTCTCTCTCTCTCAATAGAAAAAACCTGTTTAAGCTTACCATTGCATGTTTCATATTGTCTGAATTATTATGTCATTGTTATCCTAAACCGTTTATATATAAGTTTGTTGTGTCGTTTGAATAAATGTCATGGTCAGCTCTT
>NC_090743.1:47699779-47722279 GCF_036898095.1 Palaemon carinicauda
GTGCGATCTGTCAGGCAGATGCTGTATGAGTTCAGGTGCGATCTGTCAGGCAGATGCTGTATTAATAATGTATTTGTAAGCTTTCTGGTTGCAGGGACCGTGGAGGTTCCCGAAGGGCAAGTGGCTACTTTAGTTCAGCCTCGATGTGAGGCAGTGTTAGAGACTGTGTAAGTTGAATCCCTTATACTTAGAGTTATGGTAATGGATAGGCGGGGAAGCTGAATGATTTTCTTGGGAAACAACGAGTGACCACCGATCGATAGCTACAAGTGCAAGTGTAGTAGTAATTTTGAAAAAGTCAAAACGGCAATGGAGGTTTCTGTTGCGAAATTGTGCAGTAAACTCGGACAAGTAAAATCGCGGGATGAAGGAATGCCTGTTCCTATCCTTATCTCGTCTGTTCAGGCTGCATTGCCGGCAGCCAGAGGGATATTGTTGATGAGATTGTGCAATACCAATACTTGTATGATTTTTTTTCTCTTTGAGTATTCTTTCTTATAATTACAAAGGTCATAAGAATAAATGAGAGGAATTATTTTATATTTATTGTGTACATTTCTATATAAAATATTTCATTTTCTTAATGTAAGATGTCCATCTTTTGGGTGATTTCTATGTTTATATATATTTTATGTTTTATTTCTGCCTACTACATGGTATGCCACCTTATCCCGGATCTGAGTGTCATCCATATACCATACAGACTGGAGAGAGCAAGTGCTCACCTCCTCTGGAGTGAGGAGCATGTAGATGTATATGTTAGTTTTATACAGTGAGATTATTGGTCTTTTTAAGATTATAACTGTTATTAGTTATCGTGCGAGATCACTTAACTCTTAGAGGTGACGTGTCTCAAGTCGTATGGGTGACAGTATCTTTCCATCACAGTGGAGGTTTCCACAAATCTAGTAGATTCAGGATATTGACAGAGCAACAATACTTCACTTGCTCAGAAAGAATTTCAGAACCACTCGAACCCTCACAAGAAAAATATTATACTCGCCTGAGAGTATCTCGCTGTGCAAATGTATTCAAGATCCTTTTGTAATAAAGTGAAAAAAAACTACGTTCCGATGTCTCATTATCTGTCAATATGGGACGTGAATATATATATATATATATATATATATATATATATATATATATATATATATATATGCATTTATGTATTATAAATATGCATAGATATATATCAAGTGTATATATATATACATGTATATATATATATATATATATATATATATATATATATATATATGCATTTATGTATTATATATATGCATAGATATATATCAAGTGTATATATATATATATATATATATATATATATACATGTATGTATATATATATATATATATATATATATATACTATATATATATATATATATACTGTATATATATTATGTATATATATACTGCATATATATATATAATATATATATATATATATATATATATATATATATAATAAACGGTTTGCTACTAGCCTGGGCCTGCTTTAAACTCTAAATCTCACAGAAAAGACTACATCAGAGACACTACCATCAAAGCATTTATTTAGTCAATTTTCTCTTTATAATATTCAAAGGATGGCCGAAATATTGAATTATTTAACTTTTATCCCTGTAACGTTTAAAATATTCTTAGATTATATAATCGTAACTCCAACTGAACTCCAATATATAAATGGGATTTCAAAACTAACTAAAATAGGTAATCATTTGATAAAGCCTAAGTATTGGCGAACCAGCGCTGAGGTGATAAAATAAATACTATCTAAAAATCGTAGTTACTTTAACCAAAGGCTCACAAATCAGAATTCAAAGAAGCTGCTTAAATACAAGGAAACACGTTGATGCAATTAATCAATATGTAATCAATATATATATATATATATATATATATATATATATATATATATATATATATATATATATATATATATATATATATATATATATATATATATTACAATTCTTTATAAAGGCAAACATGAGTGTAAATTTTCCCATAACAAAAGACTCCTAACTTACAAGTTCGACAAAGGAAGGTTTATCAATCATATTGATAGCCTTTTTTTTAAGTTGAGGAGACTTTACATAATATATATATATATATATATATATATATATATAGAGAGAGAGAGAGAGAGAGAGAGAGAGAGAGAGAGAGAGAGAGAGAGAGAGAGAGAGAGAGAGAGAGAGAGAGAGAGAGAGTACAATTCATTAACAAGGCAAATATGCATTTAAATTGTCCCATAACAAGATTCCTAATTTAAAAATTCGGCAAAGGATGGTTTTTCTACCCCATTTCTAGCCTTTTTTTTTTTCCTAGTTGAGGAGAGACTTTACATTTGTCGACTGATTCAATTATGCCTCAATGGTGTCCTTGAAGCCGATATCTTATTTGCTACAATAATTCGTAACTGATGATATTGTGATGAAATCACTTCCGATGACACCCAAGTGATTCATACGTACAGTTGGACAAAGGAAATTTTGGTACACCTTGCTCTGTGGAAGTGCACCCTGTCACACCTTCACCGATGTAAGTCTGTATAGAAAGGGTTTGCTATATTTTTGTAAAGGTTTAGATTCTATTAATAGCAGTATTTTCGGTTTGAGGACACCTTAGTGTTGCATAAATTTTATAAAAATCACAATTGGACGAATTCATAATTTTACCACAACACACCTCCATCCCTGCCTCGGTATTTGAGAGTAGGCTGTTCCTTTTACCTCCCCGCAAGTTTTCACCCACAGGGTGTTTATTAATTCCATGTTTTTAGTAGATTCTGGTATTCAATGAAAGTTTATAATAACATGTCTTTCTTATGCTTAGGGGAATTTATCACAATTTGGGTTAAAATATGCGAAAAGTTACAAAATTATGGAGCTCTTGTCGTTGACTTCGACAGGCGTTGTTATTAAATTTAGACTTACCATTGCAATACTTAATAATCTCTTTACTGGTTAAAATGATTTATTGACAAAAAATATATCTGAGGGAGAAATTTAGGTTAGTAAATAAGTTTCCACTCACATTACTTGGTAATTATTTGAAAACAATGATGCTGTTTCGACAAAATACTTGTAACCGAGCTAAAAGAGCAACCCTGAGAGTCGGTGCAAATGTGCCTCATTAGAAAAAAAAATGAGTATAGCTGTTTGGTTATTCGCCGCAAAGTAAGGACGCGACAAGGTGCAATTCTTTGGAGCGAGGTGTGCCAGGAATTCCTGTTAATTATATATGTACCTATAGAGTCCCCAAATTTATTACCATTTACTTCATAAAAAAGTTAGTAGAAAAAAACATCGAAAAGTTAACTTCTACTGTGCTCACATCAAAATTCCTATTGTCAATTATAATTTATAAATCCTTGAAATCTTAAAAAGCCATATATAAAATGCGAGATTTTTAAAGTATAAAAGACATATTATTGCAATAAATAATAAATATGATTTAAAGAGGTCCAGAGGTTACTAATGTTGGTAATATCATTGTATAATTAAATTTATTAACATTTATATTAAACTAAAATCATTAATACTCACACTTTATTGAGTTAATGAGATGAAGTACTGTTTTCTGTGTTAATGGAAATGACAAGTTACAGAAAAATAGAATAAGATAAAAAATGAAATTTATTTATACCAAGCGAATTTGCCATTGATTTGAAACTAAATTTTTCTTCATGTAGAAATAAGTTCAAAGGAAATCATCAATAAGTAAACAGTTTACAATGATAGTAAAAAGACTGAAAGATAAAAAACCATCATACTTAACTGACAAAAACAAAAACAAATATATTGATTATAGCATCATGTTAAACAGAATTAAAAACGCAACCGATATACTTCACACTTTCTGTAATGGAATGACCAATACAGAATTTCAGAAAGCAAAGACACCTCTCTGCTTCCAAAGCATCGTCTACAAGCGTCAAGAAAACATCACAAGAAAACATGTCACGTTGCATTTTCTTTTCCAGTTCACCTGAGTCTGAAAATGCCACCTTCAGTAGCTGGGTTCCTCGTGATAAGCATTTCAAAAGATAAGGAAATTGGGGGGAGCCTACTGTTGAAGCTGAGAATGTGATGTCAGAGAGAGAGAGAGAGAGAGAGAGAGAGAGAGAGAGAGAGAGAGAGAGAGAGAGAGAGAGAGAGAGGTTGTTTGTGGGGGGCAATTTGTGTTGCAGGGCATAGATATCATCTCCTACAGTAATCACGTCACAACTGTCAGGCAAGGCAGGCTTAAAAAAAAAGTAAGTTTCTATACAAAAGTGATGGTGTAGCCTCCATTCTTTTCTTTGCATGTATGAAGGAGCGCCTTACACCTAAGACAAAGGCTGACTACGAGGAGGAGGAGGAGGAGTAGGAGGAGGTGGCGTTAGATGTCATTCCTAAAACAACCGGGCTTTCGGAGTGATGTAGATAAGAATAAAAAAGAGAAACCTGGCTTTACATTAAGGCCTACACAGATACTCATGTTGAAACGTTGGTATACGAAAGAGGTGCTAAGAAACAGCTTCCAAACGGACAACCCCCATCTCTCTCATTCTTTCTCTCTCCCTCTCTCTCTCTCTCTCTCTCTCTCTCTCTCTCTCTCTCCTCTCTCTCCTCTCTCTCTCTCTGTAGTCTGAGACAACTAAATCTCTACTAAAAATCTCTCCTTCCCACTACTCAAAACAAGTCAATCTGAGACTGGATTAACATATACTAGATGAAAAAAGGAATATAAATTATATATATATATATATATATATATATATATATATATATATATATATATATATATATATATATATACATACACACACACACACACACACACACATATATATATATATATATATATATATATATATATATATATATATATATATATATATACAATACACGTATATGTGTGTGTTTGTAATCGTAATTCTTTTTATCATTTTTCATCTAGACACACACACACTCTCTCTCTCTCTCTCTCTCTCTCTCTCTCTCTCTCTCTCTCTCTCTCTCTCTCTCTCTCCTAATCTATTCAGGGCAACAAATGTTTTGATTTAACCATCGAATAAATTCTTTCCAGAAGACAAACAGCACATTGAACCCACCAATAGAAGCAAAGGGGCCACCCAGACCAACAGCAGCCATTTCTTCACCAAATGCTGAGAAGAAATTTGAGTGGAATGGCAATTGGAATGTTGGAATGGGAATCAAGGAATGAGAACGGGAATCGTGGAATGGGAATGGGAATCAAATATGACGAAGAACGGAATGAAATGCAACTGAACGAAAATGTGAGGGAAATTGGATAAAAAAAAGAAGAAATGGGGTAAAGCCTTCTCTACAACATAGAATAAGGCAATGGCATAGCTAAAGATATAAAATACGAGAGCCTGATTAATTCTTATTAAAATACTCTAAAAAAAAAAAAAAATTCTGCCATTCGAACAGATATATGCAAATCTATTACCATGTAAATTTCACCAGTGTCGTAACATTTTGCGAGAGAATGTCACACAATATGAAAAGAGTTCTCAATTCCAACCTCGAAGTTAAAATAAGGTTTACACTGCGAGGACTTTATTATGGGGATTTTACTTATCTGTTAATTTCTAAAAAATATGTTTTTTCGACGTTGTTCCAAACAGAAAAATATAGAATTTGAAAAAAAAGATTAATAATTAGTTTGCGAAAACAGTGAAGTAAATAAAAAAAGTTATACCAGATAACAAAGCACTTCATATAACGGTACATAAGCAAAACTATATACATATCACAACTAATCCAATATAAGATGAAACAAAAATCCCAGAAAATCATTTACAAATACATAAGTAATCCTTTGTATTAAAGATGTATCTAATAATGTAAAAAATGGAATCTGAGTTATAAGTAATGGAAAATGAGTTATTCATGTGTTGAGGAATGGTGTTTTTTTTTTCTTGAAACATCTCCATGCTAATCTCCCCAGTGCATTGATCCTATATACAAGTTTCAGAAGGTTTCCAGGTCTTCTCGGCTCAAAATCTAAAAATAACCATTAATGCAATATTTTGAATGAATAAATGACAGAATCCTGGACACAGATGTGGGTAAGGAATTTTATATTTCATAAAGGATTAAGGTCTAATAATAGAATTTATTCTCCTACATATTGCAAAGAAAGGTTACTATAAAAGTTTTGCAACGCAATCAAGCACCCTTACGAACAATTTCATATTATTGTTTCTGGTAATGTATTACCGGGTACTATTCCAGTGATATTGATTAATTCAGCAAAGGTTTATTTATAAACGAGAGGTGAAACTTGCAGCAAGATCAAAGTGAAAGGATTTGGAGAATTTAAATACAAAGAAACCTAACGGAACGGATCGTAAATATACGAGGAAAACAATAAATAATCCGATTTTATGATATAGATAAAGTAGGGATAATGCACCCGGGAAGGTAGGTTAGCTAACGCATTAGCTAAATCAGATATGTAAAAGTTTGCGAACAATATATGCTGAAGCTTTCGTAAAACATTGAAATAGAATCAAAATAAAACTTGCTGAGTGTGTTACATCCAACCACAGACCCCTCTCAGACAAATAATTTGTTCCACATACCCTCAAAGGACAACTCCTATTCTTGAACATATTCAATCACCAAGAGTACCCTAAGTGAAGTGTAACACAACCTCCCCCAACCCCTTACAAAAAAAAAAAAAAAAAAAAAATATTTCAATGAGGACAAGCACTCCGGCGTAATCGATATTTTCTTGAGAGAAATATTCCGTGTCCAATACATCCCTGGCTTCACAAAATTGCTGTGGAAAGTCTATTGGAAACACAACCAGGCACTGTTGCATCGTGATGCCACAGTTCCGACATATTCTTTTGGAAAATCACTGTTATGAGAACGAGAGGAAGGAATGGAAAGGATGGTAAATTGGGAATTGGGAGGGGGGGGGGGGAGGAGGAAGGATGGACTGGGTAGTGAGATGGGCTGGAAGTGAGACGGGTGAAGGTCTGGAGCCAATATTAATACTTTGGTCTCTGTCGTCTTGAAGATTTCAGGTTTGATTTGGGACACTTCAGACCATTGATTTTAAAGTTATTTCCAGTTCTTTTGATAGTTGGTTCCACCAGTTTAGCTATTACGCCTTACTGGCAAAATAATTTTTACGTTATACTCAATAAATGTGTGATCATATTTAAAGTAAAAATAAATATCTAGAGATTTAGAGATTGCTTACATGGAAAAAAAGTAACTTATTTCTTAAGCTTCACAAAACAAGGTATAACCTTTTTTACTGGACATTTTCTCTCTGGCAGTGTATGGTGAAAATACCTTACGTATACCCTATGAAGGATTTAATTCACCCCTCTTTTTCTCTACCTTTTACCTATTTACAGTATACACAACTATTAGATGCCCAATTTACTGATCAGATTATCAGAGGAATTCTGAATTTCAGGGAAGTGGGAAAGTACGCGTCGCCTGGTTCTTAGATAGAACTTGGGTCACTCAGTTTGTTAGCTGTACGCGCCACCACTACACTATAAGGTCCGATATATATATATATATATATATATATATATATATATATATATATATATATATATATATATATATATATATATATATTTACATATATATGTATATATATATATGTATTAGTGTGCTACTGTTATAAGCACACATTGAGTATGTGTTGTTTGAGATGTTAAGTCTTAAAATAAAGTTCATCTTTGTAACTTTAAAATCGTTTATTCTCTAAAAACAACAGTGTTAAACATCTCCATCACAGGAGTGTAGCTGGTTTGGTCGGATGACCAATTCAGGTGAAGTATAGATATGAACTGCCTAAATTATCGATATCACAGATATCGTATGCTTAGTTGTCTCAGCATTTAAACACAATATGGAAACTTTACATTCTTTCTCGGAAGACACCTGCATCCGGTGACGACACAATCTTTCACACGGTATGCATTGGTGTTGACGTTTCAGAAAAATGTTACATTGCCGAGGGATGCAAAGTACATCCTGTTATGATTTTATATGACTACAGCAAATCTCACGCTAGCATCTTCATCCACAATGACATATTACGTCATGTGTTTTAAACATGTAATAATTAACTATTTCATTTATTACATATGTATATATGTGTATATATAGGTATATATATATATATATATATATATATATATATATATATATATACATATATATATATATTATATGTATATATATGTATGTATATATATGTATATATGTGTATATATATACATATATATATATATATATATATATATATATATATATATATATATATATATATATATATATATATATATATATATATATATAACATCTCCAGCACTTCTAGGGGGTATAACCATTTAAGGCTCCAAAGAAAAAGCACCTCTATTTTATCTTAGTAAATCATCTTTCGTCAGTACCTCAAACAATTACACCCATAACTGCCTTGTTTCTGTGGTGATAACTGGGGGAAATTGAAAGGTATTAAGGAGAACATGAGTTATTCTGGGGATTTTCTGAATCTTCTAGGGAAAATACAAAACGACTTGGGATAAAAAACAATGAAAACGAAATCCTGAGTCCAGATATAAAACATCTAAGAATAGACGTAAACAACCTTAAAAAAAATCCCAGACTTGCAGGAAAAGAGAAAATCGATGCAAAAGGAAGCAACCGAGTCAGTAAGAAGGATTTTAGTTTCCCAAAGGATCCCGGTCCCCTTTTCCTTCTTCTCGGTAGACAGCTGCATTGCATGTGGCGAAGGAACTCGCCTCCCTCATTCAGTAGGTAAGGGAAAACCAATGTATGTTCTTTCTATATTTTCTTCCAAAATTACAAGAATATCCCCTGAGGGCGTTAGGATGTTGTCTTTATGAGGGAAAAAGGCCAACACAATTAAAGATAGGTAAAATACCCGGAAAGTACTAATTACTTCCACCAAGGTTAGAAAATCAAGTCGGTTTATTTATTCATATATTTGTCTGTGTGTCTGTGGACAGGATTACGTCAAAGTTACTCGACGGATTTTGACGAAATTTCCACCACCGACAGTTCTTAGTCCATGGACGACTCCATTAACTTTTGGCGGAGTTCAGAAATCTCTGATTGGTCTTTTTTTTATCATCATCATCATCTCCTTCTACGCCTATTGACGCAAAGGGCCTCGGTTAGATTTCGCCAATCGTCTCTGTCTTGAGATTTTAATTCTATACTGCTCCATTCATCATCTCCTACTTCGTGCTTTATAGTCCTTGGCCATGTAGGCCTGGGACATCCAATTCTTCTAGTGCCTTGTGGAGCCCAGCTGAACGTTTGGTGAACTAATCTCTCTTGGGGAGTGCAAAGAGCATGTCCAAACCATCTCCATCTACCCCTCATCATGATCTCATCCACATATGGCACTCGAGTAATCTCTCTTATAGTTTCCTTTCTAATCCTGTCCTGCCATTTAACTTCCAATCTCCTTCTGAGGGCTTTATTCTCAAATCTACTAAATCTATTGAATATTGTTTCATTGTCATACCACGACTCATGTCCATAGAGTAATACCGATCTCACTAAGCTGATATATAGTCTGATTTTTATATGCAATTTTAGGCGATTTGATTTCCACATTTTACTTAACCTAGCCATTGTCTTATTTGCTTTTTTTCAATCTTTCACTAAACTCTAATTCTGAAGACACTGTATGGGGGATCATAGTTCCTAAATACTTAAATGATTCTACCTCATTAATCCTTTCTCCTTCCAATGATATTTCATCTTCCATTGCATACTCCGTTCTTATCATCTGTCTTTCTTCTATTTGTCTTCAGACCAGCCTCGTGTGATATTTCATGCATTCTGGTAAGCAAGCATTGCAAATCCTGTGGTGTTTTGTTAACAAGGATAGCATCATCGGCATACTCTAGGTCTGCTAAATTCCTATTAGCAATCCAGTCCAATCTTTCTCCACCATCTCTGACTGTTCTACACATTACAAAGTCCATGAGGAGGATAAACAACATAGATGACAACACATTCCCTAGGAGTACTCCGCTGTTCACTAGAAACTCACTTGATAAGACTCCATTAACATTAACTTTGTACTTGCTATGCTCATGAACCGGCTTAATCAAATTTACATATATAAGAGAAATTCCATAATAACGCCGGACTCTCCACAAAATTGGACGGTGCACACTATCAAAGGCTTTTTAATAGTCCACAAATCCCATCAAAAGGGGATTTCTATATTCTACGCATTGTTGTACATGTCTCAAAATGAAAATTTGGTCAGTGCAACTTCTACCTTTTCTAAATCCTGCTTTTTCATCTCTCAGCTTTTCATCAATCTTTCTCTCCAATCTCCAGCATGCTATAAATTTTCATAACAACTGACGTAAGTGTTATGCCTCTGTAATTCTTACAATCAGCCAGGTCTCCTTTTTTAGCTATTTTCACCAACACTCCCATTCATCAGGTTTTGCCTCTTCATGCCACTTCTACAAAATAATCTTGTGAGTAGTCTGGGAGTCACTTCATTCTCGGCAGTTATTCCATCGTATCCCAGGGCTTTCCCTTTCTAGTTTTTTTTAAGGATAGCTTCGACTTCAAACACACTGAATTCATTCATGGGCACATCAAGGTCTTCATCAGCTTCAGGTATATCAATCAAATTATTCCCTTCATATGTCCTATTCATAACCTCACTAAAGTGTTCCATCCAACGTTGTCTTTCTTCGTCGTCTGTTGCTATAACTAAGCCATCTCTCTTTGATGGGTATATGCTTCTTCTTCTTTGCCCCAGTCGAGATTTCATTAATAATTCTATGAGCAATTCTTACACCATAGCCACTTCCTGAATTTATAGCTTTGTTGGCCTCATCTGCTTTACTGTCTAAATACTCTCTCCAGTTATTCGTGGCTTTTCTTTTGACCTCTGTCAATACTAGAACACTTAGCATGCTCTACCTTGCAATTTTCATTACTTCCTCGAAAACTTTCAATAATCCATTTCTGTCTTTGTCTCCTTTTTATAGTATCCCAAGTATCATTCGATACCCACGGGTTTCTCCTTGTAACTGTGTGTCCCAAGACTTCACTACCAACTGACTGATATAAGTTCTTAATATCACACCATTCTTCATTAATTGTCTGTTCTTCGTCTCTTAAAGTCTCTAAGACTGCAAATTGATTCCTACATTCAACTGCAAATGTTTCTCTGTGCTCTTCCTCTAAAAGCTTAGTTGTATCAAACTTAGGTATTCTATCTATATTTCTGTTGGGTGCTTCCAGTTTTAATTTCAGTTTGGCAATGAGGAGCTGGTGATCACTACCAATATCTGCACCTCTATAGCTTCTTACATTTCTCACTCTTTCTCTCTTTATCAATGGCATTGTTATCTATCTGATTTTTGTAATTGCCACATGGTGAACTCCATGTATAGGTGTGGATATTCTTATGTTGGAATAGAGTACCTCCAATGACAAGATTGTTTGCTGAACAGAAACTTATGAAATGTGCCCCATTTTCATTTGCAAGTTCGCCAAGACCCTCGACACCACAACATTCTCTATCCCTTGATTATTTCTTCCAAGTTTAGCATTGAAGTCGCCAATCACAATTTTCATATCTCTCTCAGGGATCTCATCAATTATCCTCCACAGTTCTTCATAGTATTCATATTTCCTTTCTTCAGGAGAATCATTTGTTGGGGCATAGCAAACATTCTCTATCCCTTGATTATTTCTTCCAAGTTTAGCATTGAAGTCGCCAATCACAATTTTCATATCTCTCTCAGGGATCTCATAAATTATCCTCCACAGTTCTTCATAGTATTCATATTTCCTTTCTTCAGGGGAATCATTTGTTGGGGCATAGCAAACTATAATACTCATATTGCACTGCTTTGATTTGAACTTCGCTAGTAACAATTTCCTATTTACAGCTCTCCATTCGGCTAATGCCTTTTCTGCTCTTGGTGTCATCATCATTCCTACCCCTTCTCTTCCAACTCCATCTGATCTTCTTCAGTAGATATATATATATTCCCTTGGTCTAAAGCTTCCTTACCAATCCCCTTACAATGTGTTTCACTTAGGGCCATGATATCCAAATTATATTTGATAAATTCACTCTCCACTTGCTGTAACTTCCCAATCTGATTCATGGTTCTAACATTCCTATTACCTATTTTCAATTTTTCTTTAGAATTTATAAACCGGGGATTCTTTGCACCCCGCTACGCATAGGACTGGGGGCCATTCTTTCATATTCTCTATCCATGACTGACAAAATCCATAGAGGATTCATTGGCTAGATACATCAAAGGATAGCCAGTTCCTTGTGATGTGCAGTGCCTATCTAACAAAGGCAAGTAACCCCTGCTGGTCCATACTAATTCTAGTAAGATCAACCGCCAGGCATCAGGAGTAAAAGCCGAAGAGACCGTTTGTCCATCACCTTAAACCCAATCCGTCACCCTGGTACCAGTGACTTCATAGAGATCTAGGGGGGCTTTTCCTCCACCCCCAAAGCTCTCATTACTCCATCAAGTTGCTCATCCGCTTATACGAGCATAACCGTTGGCAAACATGGATTGCTAAGATATACTATCTTGTTTTTGGCATGATTTAATTCTATACCGTTATTACATAAAGGATATTTAAAAACAATGTATAGACTAGGAGAGTGAGGCATGTTTTGACCTGGAAGTGATAGAAATTCACAATTTAATTAAGATTATTACGTCCGCTAAGGAGGTTATATTTTCGAGTCGGTTTATTTATTTGTCTGTGAGTGTGTGGACAGGATTACCTCAAAACTACTCAACAGATTTTGACGAAATTAATACCACAGATAGATCTTATGTCATGGACGACCCCGTTGAGTTTTGGAGATGATCCGAATCCGGATTCTAGATTCGGATTTGCATTTTTCGCTATATTAAAAATGACGTTTAAAACAAACTGACAGATTTTGACAAAATTTTCACCACAGATAGATCTTAGGACATGAACGACTGCATTAACTTATGGGGATGAGCGGGTACCGGATCCAGATTTGCATGTTTCACAATTTTAAAGATTACGTCAAAACAAATTAACATATTGGATTTTCACCAAATTTTAACAATGGATAGATATTATGCATCGGAAGACCCCATGAAATTTTGGAGGTGATACGAATCAAGATCACGATTCTGGATCAACATTGCACTTTTAACCATCTACGAAGTTTCCTGAAATAAATCTAAAAATTACTGACAACTTTCTCCACAGTTTTGCAGTAAGATACTAAGTTATAACTGAAAATGTGTTTGTGTAAGTGACAAACTGGCTTAACTCAAACTATCCCATAGAGAGAGAGAGAGAGAGAGAGAGAGAGAGAGAGAGAGAGAGAGAGAGAGAGAGAGAGAGAGAGAGAGAGAGAGATCGTGTAAATCGTAAAAAGCTACAATCAAAATTCACCTGAGAGTTTTTTAACTTTTATTTTTCAATCGCCAATAAAAATCTACTACGCTTACCACTACTGATATCTCCCACCGCAAGGAGGAAAGGGGGCGGGAGTGAAGTAACGACATCTAAAACGGGGGAGAGGACCTCAGAGATAAGAAGTCCGCAGCTGAAATTGTCCCATGAATAAATGCAAATAAGGTAGGCTCTGATCAGGCCTCTCTCTCTCTCTCTCTCTCTCTCTCTCTCTCTCTCTCTCTCTCTCTCTCTCTCCGACTAGATTATATCATGCGATCACAGACAAACTTACAATTAAACTATAACCAACTAGTATAGCTTCCTCTTACCAATACACTACTGTACATGCATTTCAAACCCCGTGTTATACTGTTTTTCGCAAATATCTTCTATGCAAACAATGGGATCAGTGTGATATTTTGGCACAGCTTCTTTGACACAGTCCACTAATTTATGACACTACACTGCGATGCCAAGTGTGTTTCATTAATGAGCTTACTCTTGGCTTTCAAGCATAAGTTGGCGAGAGCCGAGTAGGCATCCGGACAATGGATCTCCGTGACGTAGGTGTAACGCGTATAACAAGCACACACACACACACTCTCTCTCTCTCTCTCTCTCTCTCTCTCTCTCTCTCTCTCTCTCTCTCTCTCTCTCTCTCTCTCTCTCTCTCTCACATAGAAACCTACCACTGGTGCATGCTCCATTCATAAAGTGTGTATATATATATATATATATATATATATATATATATATATATATATATATATATATATATATATATATATATATATATATGCGTTATGTGGTACTGTATATGTCATTTAATATTTGAGTGACAACGTGAAAATAAAGGCGAGGGAGGGTAATGTGGAGGGTGATAACGAGCTAGCGAGCGTGAATGATGGCAAACGTAGGAATATAGTTTGGTGGAGGTGAGGGGTTCGAGGAGTAGCGAGATTTCCTTTTTTGTGAGATGGGCTTACGGCTGCAGTCCAGTAAACTCAGACTTCCAACCCTACTCTTGGTCAAGATTCCAGGCTGTATATTATGAGTATTTAACGAAAAAAAAAACTCATTACGAGCGCCTTATTTTTATATGGATAAAGGTGGGAATTGTATCCATATGAGAGAGAGAGAGAGAGAGAGAGAGAGAGAGAGAGAGAGAGAGAGAGAGAGAGAGAGAGAGAGAGAGAGAGAGTGCTTGTTATACGCGTCACACCTATGTCACGGAGATCCATTGTCCGAATGCCTACTCGGCTCTCGCCAACTTATGCTTGAAAGCCAAGAGTAAGCTCATATTACTGTTTCCAAGTACATATACATAAGGAGGGGGCTTTTGATTAGCTCAATAACATCAGTTTATGGCTATAACTATTCAATGTCTAGAATAGGTAAAAGATGGTAATGATCTCGGGAAAAAATGATTACATGTTTGCGAGGGAAGATGAAGTTTCAAACTTATTCCCGAAGCCACTAGAATGCTAAATAGCGCAATGCTAGCACAGAATCAACCACCACCAGCTCTTTGACCCCTTGAGCAACAGATGGGCAAAGAAATATGTATAAGAATAAAAATATAAATACAAAGATTGGTAGAGCCTTCAGAAGTGCAATCAGGGACCTGATATGGAGAATTTGCCACTGAGAATTTTTGTATCGTTTTCAATTTCTCTGATGATGGAACAATAGTCCTAGCACGGTTTTCAGGTTTTATATACACCTTTGCAAATACATTAGATTTAGTACACATGGAAAGTGTTTATTTTAAATATATTAATTTAATGTTATTATTATTCTTCATTGTCTGCAGTAATGATAACAATAACTTTGATAATGAAAACTGTTGAAATCTGCTACACCACAGGATAAACTCGTCTACATTTTTCAGAGGAAAGGGGTGTTGCTCTCTTTTTCCTAAAATTCAAATGCCCTATCATCAAAACTTTCCAATATATTAAGGGTAATAATTCGGAAAAAAAGAATGTGGATATCAGAGAACAAGTATGAAACAACAATAACATGACAATGAATCACAACTTTTCACCTTAAAATCACAAGTTTTGTTTTCAATTACGTCAAATCTGTGATTACCACTAAAACCTTCAAGCAACCGGCCTGTCAATCAAAATCGCTGATGCATGTGAGCACGACCCTTACTTTTCAGAAAGTCTTTTACCCAACAGGGAATACAGTAAGGCTAGAATTCGCGACCTTGATTATCAAGTTCATAACCTCTGTCAGCAATTAAGGTCAGGAATCGGCTTGACGACGAGGCGCGAGCTGTGGACGCTTTAGAAAATGACTGATGCGTGAAATTTTGGATTAATGGATTCAACGCCAGTGCATACTAAACCCATGGATGATTGGTTGAGAGCTCTTTGGCGTCATTTGCGCAGCGCAATCTCCCATTCACAGAGGTTGTCTATTCATTCAGCAGGATGTCAAGAGGGGGAAGGAGGAAAAAAAAACAGAGAATAAATTAAAAAGAAGAAATAGGATGTGAAAAAACTTATGTTTGTGGAGTGGGACATGGTGCCTCGCGTTGCCAAAATG
This sequence comes from Palaemon carinicauda, assembly GCF_036898095.1. Taxonomy (NCBI): domain Eukaryota; kingdom Metazoa; phylum Arthropoda; class Malacostraca; order Decapoda; family Palaemonidae; genus Palaemon; species Palaemon carinicauda. Next base: position 47,715,818 of record NC_090743.1, read on the forward strand.
GGTACACTTATAATAATGACGCTCATTAGCTAATAACATGTGTAAATATACTTCAGGTAAGACTTCATACCCATCTTTAGATGGAATGAAGAAAATTAACGAGGATTTAATGTCAATAGACATATTATGCTATGTGAATAGGCTATTTACTAGTGTTTGTACGCCAGAGAGAGAGAGAGAGAGAGAGAGAGAGAGAGAGAGAGAGAGAGAGAGAGAGAGAGATATTTCATATATACTCTATGCATTAATTAAATCTTAACCTTTACTCAATCATCACTTTAGGTTATTAATACATTTAAATGAGTCTTAAATGTAAGAAAATAATTTATTGGATTTTTTACATAGTAAGATCTAACCTGCATTATCACAAATGGAGTGTTGAAGATTTTAGCTTCATCGTTCATTTACTCTGAGAGTATAACAATGCATATATCTGTACATTATTTGCTTCGTTCTATGTACTTCAAATTAAATAAAGTTGGAATGTTTAAAAGTATGTACTGTCAATATTAGATGTAGGCTACGTAGGTTTGTATACATATGTACAGTATATTATGCCATTTAACCCTTTTACCACCAAAGGACGTACTAGTACGTTTCATCAAAACTCATCCCTTTACCCCCATTAATGTATAGCATTTAAATCTATGTTAATTCTATTTACATGTACTTACACAGGAGTCTAAAAACCCAACACCCCTGAAGGTCCAGGGATGGCTGCCTATGTTGGCGCTTAAATCTATGATCAGATACACTGTAAATATGGTGTTCGGGTACTGCACTACGCTTAATTTGAAGACATGTTCATTCTACAACAAACATGTAATAAAATATCGACGAAAATATTGATACTGTGGAAATTATAAGACTTCCATTGCTCATATTTGATGCTCTATTTGAAAGACCTCTTAAGAGTTATTTTATTGTAATTGAATTAAATGTTTCTAAAGTCTGAGTACTTTTGCCCAGCACTGGTAACATGGATGCAATTCGTTGTCATTTAGTTTAAAGGTCATTCATGAGTGGCAGAGACAAGGGATATGACAATGTTCTTGAGACCAACCATACATACTGTACATGTGATCAGCATCTAAGGCCCTTCTCCACCCAAGCTAGGACCAAGGAGGGCCAGTCAATGGCTACTGCTGACCCAGCATACCTATGGATTCTCCTAAAGCATTTATTCATGTCTAATAAGGACAGTGAGGTTTCGGACACGACTGAAAACTACCGGAATTGAACGGGGCACGAACTCCTCACCAACGGAGACGTTTTCAATGAGCTACCACATATATATCAAAAAGATAAAACGCTTCCAGAAGACTAAAATTACATGTTCTGGTAATTCAAAATCATGTTGCGCACAGTGATGTGATTCCTTTCATGCTTTGTCTAAATACACGTTGGAAGGGTTGTTGTTATCAAAGAGTTTTGGCTTCATTTGGTCATTGATTGAGTCCACAATGTTTGGTTTTCATCAACAGTGCAAATTAACGTTGCGATTCTTCAATGATATGGTGTTTGAAGTTGGTGCGTGGCTGAGGGTTTAAAATACCGTCTATTCAAGAGAACTAAAAAATCAAATTGGTTGGATCTGCAGATTGCAAATATACGATTGCATCGATGAGTGATTTCAAGAATATATATATATTTTTTTTTCAATTTAATTCAAATTTTCGTCAATTTTTGGTTAACGCATTACAGTTCCCACGTCAATGGGGGACGACCACAGGGGACAACCATAGTCTAGGACGATTAGTGATTTGGGGGAGGGCAGTAGTTTGAACTTATCTAATATATATACACAGTATATATTCACATATATTATATATACATATATTCTGTATATATGTATGCATACACACATACACACACACACACACACACACACACACACACATATATATATATATATATATATATATATATATATATATATATATATATATATATATATATATATATACATGGTTCTTACAAGAGAAGCTAAAACATCGTTTAAACCAAAGAAGTAAATTACTTTTAGACAAAATATATTTGATTTCTTGGACGCGAAATCAAGGTTTTCTTTAAACATAAAATCAGAAATCGATTAAAGGTAATGAAACGTAGTGCGCGTAGCCTAACCTTAACAGTGTTTTTTCTATCTTAACTCAAACTGTTAGCGTCATTACGTGAACTTTCAACTTTAAAACAAGTAGTATCAAAACTGAAAAGATTAAAGGTTACCCATAACAATAATAAACAATACTATATAGAAAAGGATGACAAAAATTATCATTGATGGATACCATGGTAATAAAAGGTACACATGCAGATGATGCTACTCTCTTGGTATCAATTCCAACACCAGAATGTAGACCTGTGATTGTTGAATCCCTAAATAGAGATGTAGCTAAAATTAATGCGTGGTGCAAATTATGGGGCATGAAGATGAATCTTAAAACGCTAAGTATGATTGATTGTAAGTGGGTCGAAAACAGTGGCTCCTCAACATCCAGATCTTTGCATTGACAATGTCTCTTTAACTGTATACAATTCATATAAAATCCTAAGTGTGATTCTTGATTGCGGATTTACTTTTGATAAACACATCCGCTCTGTTTCTTCTCCAAACGCATAAAAAAATTTCCATAAGAGAAAATCTTTCAAGATTTTTGGTGATTAATCCATCATGGAAAAAAAATTTAATTCGTTTATTCTACCAGGTTTTGAATATTGTTCTCTTGTCTGATCATTTTAACTGGTTCTGACAAAATCTTGCGGTCTATAAAATTTTTGATTATTATCATTATTATTATTATTATTATTATTATTATTATTATTATTATTATTATTATTATTATTATTATTATTATTATTATTACGCGCTATAACCCAAAGAGCTCCAACAGGAAAAAAAACACCCGCAAGGAAGGAAACAAGGAAATAAAGACTATAATAGAAGTAATAAACAATCAAAATAAAATATTTTAAGAATAGTAACAACATTAAATTAGATCTTCCAAATACTGTATTAACTATAAAAGCTTAAAAAATCACGAGGAAGAGGAATGACATAGAATGGTGTGCCCGAGTGTACCCTCAAGCAAGAAAACTCTAACTCAAGACAGTGGAAGACTATGGTACAGAGGCAATGGCACTACCCAAGACTAGAAAACAGTGGTGTGATTTTGGAGTGTCCTTCTCCTAGAAGAGCTGCTCACCATAGCTAGTGTCTTCTAACCTGACCAGGAAGTAGCCAATGAAAAATTACAATGCAGTAGTTAACACCTTGAGAGAAGAAGAATTATTTAGTAATATCAGTGTTGTCAGGTGTATGAAGACAGAGGAGAATGTGGAAAGAGTAGGCCAGAATATTCGGTATATGTGTAGGCAAAAACAAATTGAGATGTACCAGAGAAAGGGATCCTACGTAGTACTGTCTGGCCAGTTATACCCAATAACTTTCTAGCGGTTGCCCTGGCCAACCTACTACCTATTTCCTGATCTAAATGTCAATCTCTAGCAACGGGGTTCAGTTAGTTCTTTGTGCATGTTGCATAAGATTTTTTATAATTCTGATCATCCTTTGTATGGATACCTTCCCAGAATCTACTGTACATTTCTGTGCGTAGTATTAGGTATGCAGTTAATTCTAAGTCTTGCCTTCTCCTTCACAGGCCCTAATATTAAAAGAATATTAAAAAATTTTATTCCAGGTTTGACCATTCTGTGAAACAATTTTTCAATCAGGTAGCTAAATCAGTGTAGCTGTAGAAGTTAAATTTTGTTGCAAATGCTTCGCTGTTGAACATCTTTACATAAGTTTTGTTTTATACGTTGCAAATGACTGATCTACTTAACGTTGTTACCTATCTTGGTATATTGTATATCTTGTTTTTATTATTTCTCTTGTATAATTTATTCGTTACTTTTCCATTCTATTTCTGCACTGAGCTGCTTTCCCTATTGGAGCACCTAATCTTGGGGAATTCTTATTTTCAATCAAGGTTGTAGCTTGGCTAGTAGTAGTAGTAGTAGTAGTAGTAGTAGTATAGTAGTAGTAGTAGTAGTAGTAGTAGTAGTAGTAGTAGTAATAATAATAATAATAATAATAATAATAATAACAATAACAATAATTACTCAATTATTCTACAATAAAAATCCTAAACGAATGCGAATAATCTTTCAAGAATGTTTAAATCTTACAACAGTTTTGAATCTAAATTTACTCTACACAATATTTTGCACATATCTTGGTTAAAAATATATTTATAATTCAGTCTTATGTAACTCAATAGCTGAAAAGAACTATGAACCTAGTTAAAATAAAAGGCATTTGAAATTCTTGTATTCATATCTTCGTATGTATACATGCGTATATATGAAAACTATTATCCATGTTTTCTAAAATAAGGGAAGTAATTAATACCATTATTGATATTATTATCCTTATCGACTTTACTATTACTAATGTTATTGCAATAAGCGTCGATAACAATAAAAGGTGCAACATCCCAATACAATAATGAACAATATAGCCGTTATGCCACCTTATCTGTTCAAATTATGTAAGAGGGAAGAACGACCTAACAATCATATAGCTTTTGGAAATCATAAAAAAAAAAGATTCACTAAACCATTTACTTCTCAGTCATGCTTCCTTATTTACACTGACCAGATTCCAATTACTGGCCTGGGGCTCAGGAGGAGGGTTTGACCACTCCAGTCTCAAGAACTATTAGAAGAAGAAGAAGAAGAAGAAGAAGAAGAAGAAGAAGAAGAAGAAGAAGAAGAAGAAGAAGAAGAATAGAGGCCATTAAAAAACGTACGAAAAGTAACCAGAGTGAGTGGGGAGAAAACACTTGAAGATATGGAATTCCAGAAGGCAAAGGAATATGTGAGAGAGTAACCAAGGATATATAAAAAAAAGTGAGGTGTTTGTCGACCAAAAACATAATAGCATCTGTTTTTATAGCCTCTTTGTAGCTACGGCGTAGAAAATGCCAATTGGGATGTTACGTCTGAGTGGTGGATGTTGACAGAGCGAAATTAACAGCGTTGTCCTCTGGGAACACGACTGTTTTGCTAAAAGATTAAAGACACAATATTTTATGAAAAAAAAGAAAGAGTGAGAAGTAATATTATGGAGATTCCGAGTTATTGGGTCTCAGGTCTCGAATTATCTACGTATACAGTGATATCATAAAGATTTTTTAACGAGTTTTTGTAATGGGGAATTCAATTACATTTGTCTTTTAGATTAGCAAATAAAATTAAGATATTGCCTTAATTTTGTTGGGCTGCAAGAAACTAGTTGTCCTTAAATATTTCATATCGAAATAAACTAGAAGCTGTACATAAACCCGAAATATTTACTACGTGAAAGAACCTATATTTTATTTAGGCTTTCATCTATATGCTAACAAAGTTAAGCAAAAAAAAAAAAAAACACGAATTACATAACTCTTTTTAAAGATTCATGACTCCATTGGACAACTGATTGTAATTTGTTGTCGTAAATGAGGTGAACTTTACGTAAAACGTGTACTACAAGTTGTTAGAGACGGAAATTTCAAATTACGGGGAGTATTAGAAGGCCAATATTAATAACTGGGTTTCATAAGAATTGGGACCGAGGAGACCATTCAACAAAAAGCTGCATAGAAGATGGAAGAAAGGAAGCGGAAACCTAGGTAAAGTAAAAGGCGAACAAGTGACGGATATATTGTAATTAACTTGATTGACGTTTATAGGGTGTGATAAGCGTTTATAATCTATTATTTTGAAAAGAAAAAGTGAACGATCAATCCAATCTAAAGCAAATAAAACACCCAAAATCTCTTGAAGTTGTATAAAAGGATAAATAATAAGTACTGTATCAAGAAAAATGGACAGAAAACAGGATAGATAAAAGTACTATAATAGGATGGATGAAAAGGAATCAAATCATGGATGAAAATAAGCATATAAGATGAACAGAAAATATAAAGAAATAGGAAAAGTACTATAAATAAATGGATAGAAAGTAGCATAAAGGATGGATAGAAAATAAAATAAATACATAAAAAGGAAAGAGTACTACAAAAAGAATGGACGAAATGTAGAACCAAAGGATGAATGAAAAGTAGCATAAAGGATAGATAAAAAGTACTGTAAAAGGATAGAAGAAAAGGAACCAAAGGATGGATAAAAAGTATTATACAGGAATGGATTAAAGATAGTATTAAATGATGGATAAAAAGATCTATTAGAAAATACCTAAACAGCAATATAAAAAAATGGATAAAACAGCAATGGCTTTCAAAGCATTTCTTGGCCACGAAATGCCTTTGAAAAAGGAAACTTTCCAAGTAATTTCGCCTTTTGTTTGTCAAAACTAAATAAAATAAAAAATGCAGTGAAAACGCAAACAAAACATCAGGCGAAAGCGGCTGCTCATGCAAAGAGAATGCAAATATTATACGAGGGAACTTCATA